>NW_016159006.1:23239-47655 GCF_001687245.7 Rhagoletis zephyria
TTTTTTTTTTTATTCATTATTCACTCATTTATTCACTTGTACGCTTATTTGCAATTTTTATTTTTGCAATTGTCGCACAGTTTGTTACTCGTTTGTCTTTTTATGACAATTTCCGTTTTTGTTTAACTTTTTTCAACAATTTATTTTTTTTGTTCGATTTTCATATCAAGTGCCTGCGGTGGACCGAACCTCCGTTAACATTTACGCGGAAAATTACACGGTAAAGAGAGGTAGCATTTTCAAGAGTTACATTGTCGTATGTGTATTGTACCAGCTTTTTTTTTGGATGGAGTACCTAAGCTGCCACGTAGGCTCTATATCGATGGTCAAACATTGACAACTAATAACTAGCAATTTGTCCGAAATTGGGTGATATACTTATATACAGCGCCTACGCGGAAAGGAGTTCTGCGCAAAAATACTGTAGTCGCCTAGGTAAAACTAGTTTGTCGTAAGATCGGGACTGGTCGGTAACATATATAACTCAATTTCGGACAAATTGCCAGTTATGAGTTTTCAATGTGTCATTTAGGAGCAGGGTTGCCAGGTGACCATTTCGTTTGGGAGATGATGAAACGTGGGAGGGGGAAGAGGAGGTGGAGGGTTGTGTATGTGTGTGTTTAGAGAGATCACACACTTCACAGTACTTGTTTTATTGTCCGGACTGTCCAGTCAAAAACCGCACACCTGACAACCCTGCTTATGAGTTGTCAATGTTTTACCATCAATATAAATTCAAGGTTTCGAACAAAGTCTCGCCAAACCTTGGCAGTGTATGAGAAACTGTCTACCAAACAGCCACGAATTCCGATGGGACATTAAGTATCGTTTCATAAATACTAGGTCAACCCTCGACCAGAATGGCCTTACGTTTGCTCATATCCTGGATTCTGCCCAGCATTTCACGAGTAGTTCGCAGATATTCAAAGGTGAGGGTGCAACACCCTTTTAAGTCCTCCAGTATTGGATAAGTATAGCAGAAACTTATGTTAGCCATGGCACTACTTAGTGCGATTCACTAACTTTTAACAAGGCGACTTGTCGAGTTGTCAGCTAACAATTTTTGTTGTTTGCAGTAACGATTGTGCGATTCACTAACTGTGCTGCCACTAATGGACATAAATCCGTTGCATATGCCAAGGCGCTCGTGTGAGCACAAAGTTCACAAGCATTTTATATGGAAGAAAATGCGCAACCACTCCACAAAAAAAATTCTAAAAAATCAACGGTAGCTTTTAGCGACTTGAAGACTGCATCTTGATAAACTAAAATTTAATTGGCTACAAAACTGCATACCCGAAAATCATTTAAAGATTCTAAATAAAAAGTTCGAAATCTTGGTGAAAATTTTTTAAAGTTTGATTGATTCTTTACAACATGTCTACAAAAGAAAAAGTAATATACGTTTCCAAAAATTTAATGAAAATAAAAGAAAATATTTTACTTTTCAAAACAATAAAACACACTGGGGCAGGAGACCTTTATAAGTGCCATCAAATAAACTAAAGCGTTTAGAACTTCTAAAGCGTATCGAACAATTTCCTAGACATATCTAGATACTAGTTATTAGAAAAAAACTGTTTTTATGAAGAAATTTATTTTTGCTTATAAAAAAATTATCGAAAATACTTCGTATGTAAAAAAACTCCGCCAACAAAAAAAATGTCAAAAATCAGCAGTAAAAGTGAAAGTACACAACATCCATTGCGTCAGCGTCACCGTCAACGTCAGTTGTCAGAAAAGTTGAATCGGTGGTTTTTTATGAAGTACGAGTAAGTTACATGCACAAAGGTGACGGAGATGGCGACGCCCAGATTAGCTCAACTTTAAACTTTGCGTCAAGTGACAACTATTTTGTCTTAAAAATTTTTTGTAAGTACTTGCAATGAGCACTCATTTGTAATTGCTATAACTTCGTAAATAATTTGAACTAGGAAATAGCTAAGAGCTACCTAAAAATAGTTCTTAGTTCTTTGTAATAGACTAATCGTATATAAAGTATTTCGGCTTTATAAAACGGTGGTTTGCTGGAAGATTCTTTACACAAACTATTCATAAACAATCAGCTAGTTTATTAAGCTTATTTTCTTAAAACTTCTGTCATTTGCCTAACAATTTTTATTTAATTTTTGATATAGCACCTAAACAAATCATTGTCCTTTTTTTGCCTTTTTGAATGATTTTTTGTAGCTACCCGGAAAGTCGAAATCAGGGGTTGTTCAACCAGATCTATGCATGCAATGGGCTGATCGTTTTTAAGCGGTTAATCCAAAATGTCGAGCAATAGCTACCGCCACTAATCATATAATTGGCTGACTGGAAAATCAATTTTCAACAAGAGCCCTACCAAAAGGTAAAAAAATCCGTATGAGTAGATCTAAAACGAATTTCGGGTCACTTCTTCTTTTGAAGCCTTTCTATGTACAAAACAGAACATTTATTGAAATTTTTAAATAGGAATCAAAATAAATTCAGGCTTAAAAAATTTAGTTTTCGAAAGTTATAAAGTTATCGAAATTTATCGAATCATCGAAGTTTATAGTTATCAAAATTTAGGATTTTATCTATGTTTATAGAGTTGTTGCAACGTATCGAATCATTTAAATTGGTTATTGTTTATTGAGTTGTCGAAATTTATAGACATAGAAAATATGTTGTCGAAATACAATACATTTTTTTTTTGGATTATAGAAATTTGTCAAGTTAATCAAATTTATCAAATTATCGATATGTATTGAATTATCATTATACATACACAGAGTTAACAAAATTAATCGAGATATCGTAACATAACGATTTCTTTGAACTTATCGAGTTATCGATAGTTATTGTTTTATTGAAATTTGTCGATTTACCGACTCGTAGTTTTTGGAATTTTCAAACTATTTCAAGTTATCGGAATTTCAAGGTTATATCAGAATTTGGCGATAGTTTCAAAAAAATATAAGCTATCAAAATTAAGCGAGTTCACGAAACTTATAGAGGTATCCAAAGTTTATCGAGTTATCGATTTATATCGATATATATACATTCTTAAGTCATCGTAATTTATGGGGCACTCGAAATTAGTAGAGTTATTGAATTTTGTTAAGCTATCGGATTTTAGTGTTATTTAAATTCATTCAGTTATCGATATGTATCAAATTATGTAAATTTATCGACAAACTGGAAAGTATCGGGTCAATTCCAAATCCTGCCAAAGTTCTACAAAGACCTTCAAAGATTTAAAAAATTTTAGTCACGTTTTAGTTCCAAAGCATAAGATTTTCCGGTAAGTAGTTTTGTTACTTATAAGTTAAGCTATAAGCTAAGTTAGACAATCTCTCCAAGGGTCTTAAAAAACAAGAAAAACTATCGATTTTCGGCAGTAACTGGCGCTCCTAGTGGCTATTTTATCACAGAAATAAGCAAAGTTGCTCATACGCCCTGTCGCGTACAGTTTCGACCCTTCATCTGATTACGTATAGGTATGATTACTAATATAATACTGAGCACATTTAACGCACTTACTGTGGTATTTTTGCCTATTTACGAGTAAATCGCTCAAACCTAAACTTTTCACTAATATTCTAGTTAGATCTATTCGCTATATGGTATGCCCGCTATCTTTTAAGTAAATAGCTGACATAACGCCATCTATTTAAATCCTGTTTTCTGCCGAATATTTTTATGCCTGCACTGTCATCCTCTTTACGGTATAACCTTACATTTATTGTTATCAAAACGAACTGCGAAACTGCTGAATACGACAATAATCGTTTGCACATCACCACACTTCATCAGCGGTCACAAGAACCCATTTCCATTATCAGCAATGCGTATGTCCATGCAAATGGAGCAGCTGGATAATAAGCGACGAACTGATGAGTGCGTTAACACTGTTAACCATCTGCTTGTCTGATTGTCTGCGTGAAAAGACATGCCGGACATGGGCGCCCATCCTAGCACAGCAATGTGAGCACAGTGGCAATGTGAGTAACTGGCTAATACATATGTGCGACCGCTGCCCGGTTGACCGGTGATATCCGCGTATATTATTGTCACATTTTTTTTTGTTTTGCATTTTCACATAACATTTTTTTTCATATAAGTAAATTTGCGTTGGCAAAATTACTTTTGCCATCAGATGTACATACATACATATGTATATGCAAGTACTATTTGCAATTTTTTAATACACACAACAGCAATGAGGCGACCAATAAAATTAACAACAAATGCTGCCACACCAACGCAAACGCAATCACGCAAACACACACATCTATAGGCATACACACATACTTACGGTGAATTGAAATCAAAAACAAACTTACGGTGAATTGAAGCAAAACAAAAAAAAAACTTGAAAAAAATCAAAAAAAAAAAAACAAATAGTAAAAGTTGAATTGTTGGCCATATTGCGTGCTGCCAAGCTGGTCGTCGGAACGCGGTCATCCGCTGGGGTAACATGTGCACTTAACTATGTACATACATTTAGTATACATGCATAGGTATGTGAGTATCCATCAGTGAATGGCGCATTTGGTGTACCGCCGATTGGAAATGAGGCCATTCAGAAGAGTGCTCTATACAAAATCGTTTAGGGTGTGGAATACGAAGGGGGGGCATTGAGTAGTATACGGCGTTTGGCAAATTAACAGTTGCGGAAAATGGTTTACCGACAAAAGAAAAAACGCGCCGCTTCCAGCACAAATACACACACGCCTACGCGGAAAACAGCGGGAAAAAGTTTCTTAAGCAAACAATTGTCAACAGTTGTATGAGTAGATAAAAAATATTCATATTCTGAGGTGATAAGTGAGTGCAGAGACAAGTGATATGAGGAGTATAGCGTTTAAGATACCCTGTAGTCATATGTGCCAGTTGTAAATTACCTACATGGGAAGCCTTACGAGATGGCAATTGTCAGATTTCGGTCAGAAATAAACCAATCTCATACTAGTTCAAAATAGACAGAATAAACTTGTGATATATTACATATTTTTATTTAGCAGCCTTAGATTTGCCAAAAATTAGTTAAATTTTTTGAGTATTAATTAATAGGAAAATTAAATAAATAAATATTTCACACTTTCAAATATAAATTTAAATGCATTTATCATTAAATGTTATTAAAAGTAAAAGCTTTCAGGTACAACAAATACTATATTTTTTTTCTTTTTTAAGATTAAATATACAAAAAAAAAATCTTTTAGTTAAAAATATAATAAATACTTAAGTTCATTTTCGAGTGAACTGAAATAGAAATAAAAGTTTCCTTAAATTGAATTAAATTCATTGACTTGCACATTTCAGTTCTTTCTATTTAAAATTGTATAAAAGTAATAATTAACGCTTCAAACTTGCGATTTGGATAAGAATAAAAAAATAATAATAATTCATGCAGTTATTAAATATTATTAGTTTTTGTCTGCAGTTTGGCTAGTTGATTGATAATTGAAATTAATCAAATAATTATATTGGTCGTCAAAAAATAATTGAAAATGATCAAAAATTAAAAAAAAATATTCATGTAATTAAAATTAATGAATTAATTAGCAATTTTTAATTAATTATTAATTATTAAAAAGGTGCTAATATTGGTATTTAGTCATTATCCAAAAACATGCTTTATTTATTAATCATTATTTAACAGGTCTGGTATAATTGAATATGTACTCGCTTTAATGGTTTACAATATACCCAAATAAAATTTATAATATTTTGTGCACTTTATTGCATTAAACTGTTGAAGTCAAATAAAACCGGGCATGAATAAATCGTTTTGTACTTTGTAAAAGTCTGGTCATTTTCAAACTAGTTCGCTTTCAGCTAGGAAATTCTAGTTGTAAACTAGTATTTTTCCTGACTAGTTTGGGGTTTCACTGCAGGGTACTTACATCCTTACATATGTTTATTAGGGTGGTCCAAAAACAGTAAAGTCAGAATTGTAATGCTCTCGCCCCCCTAGGATTGTTCTATATCGAGAAAAAGTATACCCCTATTTGTTATTTTGAAATCAAAAAATATTTCGAGGTCGCTCAAAGCGCTCAAAGTTTTCCATGTGTTTTTATAAAAAATTTCGTAGAAATGGTATAGAATTCTTGAAAGTCAAAATTTTCCGATCGGAAAACTCTGGTTCTCTTCAGGAGACTTTCAATAATAATACCCGATTGTTAAATTAACCATTTTTTAATACTAACGATTTTTTATTGGTCGCCCCATTGCATTTTTCGGGGTTTTTGTGGGTTTTTGGCGGACCTATAAAAGTTTAGCTAAAGCCATCAATTTCATTTCCAGGACAAATAACATTAAAATTTTGTAGGACAATGAGCGAAAGTGGAGGCTACGGAAGAAACATTTGTGCATACATACATACTAGGGATGTTAATTTTTCCGCTTTTTACGATCCCTGGATTTTCGATATGTGGTTATCACAATCCCGAGATATAGATATTCATTACTTTTTAACAACTTAAATAGAAAAAATTGCTTCTATCTCTCCTACCTTAAAACAAATAGTAAAAAAAATGGGTTTAAAACCTAATTTTTCTTTTAAGTTGCGTTTTTGATTTTTCTCTCTAACGTCAGTATATATTTTAAATAACTTTGTAATTTTAAAGATATGATTAATTAAAAAAAAAATATTTCAAAACTGCAATGCAATGTAGAATAAAAATATGGGTACCAAAAGAAAAAGCAAATTTGTTTAGAATTTTAAAAAATTAAAACTTTTTGGATTCACAAGGACGCGTAGGTTACTTTTTAAGCTGATAAAGTTTGAATGACGAGGATGTTATCGAGTTTATAAGTCCTTAATACATAATTTTTTCAAAATCAAATACTGCGAAATTTCAAGGATAAAATATTTAAAGGACATTTTCAGTACTTACTAGTCCTTATGTACCAAAAACTTGATTCTGGTTAAATTCTACAGAATCATTAATTTGATACCAACACTTCTTCTCTACGCACTTCATTTCACTAAGTTTTTTTAAATCATTTTCGGATTACTGACGTCAGAGTGAAATACTAACAGGTCTATTCTGGGCTGGTAATAAAAAGTTTGTAACCGGTAAATAAAGTTCCTGTCAATTTTTAAACCCTTTTCGCATTCTGTGTATTCATGTAACCGGTAAATTTTGTTACCATCTCATAAGCTGGTAACAAAGTATTGCCCCGTGAAATATGCAATGCCAGAATTTGCACAATTCTTCATAGCTGAATTGCTGAATATTTTAACTGCATTATCAACGTACCTAGAGTCGGGGTGACAAGAACTGGTAACATTTTTTGGTAATAAAACTTCGGTAACGTGCAGAGTAGACCTGAAAAAAAGCAATTTTACTATATTTGGCCCATGGTTTCGCAAATATATTGATTTTTGTGTGTAAACTTTACTATCGGACGATGTTATATGTATAATGAGCTAGACATTTATAAAAAAATATTAATAATTAAATTAAAAAAGACTTATAGCCAATACTGGTCAAAAAAATTATGTTTCTATTATTGCCATCAGTGCAAATTAAAAATCCCGAAAATCGCGGGATTATTTGTCAAGAATCCCGAGATTTTTGGGACCTAAAACAGGCCGGGATCCGGGAATTAACATTCCTAATACATACATACTAAGTATACTCATCGTTTACCCGTAATGATTCAGACAGATTACAAGCCGACACGCTTTGATATGATTAGTTGACTTGAGAATAGATAGTTACTACATTGCAGGAAAAAATGTGTATCTCCATTGCTTTTGTGTTTAATATCGAAATCATTACCCTTTGGGCCCTGCGTTAGTATGTCTATTTTTCACTTTGTAGATTGTTATTAGTTTTTTCAATTAAAGTTGCAAAACATTTGAAGCAGCCCTAGTAAATGCATACGTATCATAAAAATTAACTTGTTACAATTTTCAATTATTTACTAACTAAAGGATTTTATTTATCTAATGCACCACTTCAAACGACAATAGGCAAATACATCAAACTCCAAGTTATTTGTGTGCGGAAAGAACGATTATTTATTTAACTCTTATAAAAAATCATAAAATAAAATAAACGTCTAATCAAAGCCACAAATCGACACAAGCATCATTCAGAGCAACTGCTATTGTTAATGCTTCATAATGCTACTTTATACTAAATATTTAGTGCGCAAATATGGACAGTATTACAACAATAACAACTACCAGTTCATTTAGAGACACAATTACCGAGTATAAGTGAGAGGAATAATTTTTAAGCTTAACATCAGTGCATGTATTTTTTTGCCTTTTTTTTTTAGTTTTTATATTTCCTTTCGAAATTGCCAACAAAAGTGCTTAAAAAGCGTAGTTATAGTTCCCATTTTAGAAAGTCGAGCAAAGTCGTGGACACCAGCACCAGCTAAACCAACGATGATTTGGCGTAAGCTGCGGCATCCAGAAAAACGTCCTAACTACCTTGAGCCATTGGAAAGAACATAGCATTCTAACTACCATTTACATAGCGAGGACGCTGAGCATATCTAACCCTTCCGAAATCGTACTGAATTTTCCACCAACAGACCTCGAGATTGAAAAGCTCCATATGTAAGTTTTCCCGCGACAGCTGTATTTATCCGAAGGTGATAAGATCAGAGAGTGTCCCAGAAAGGTTGAAACGGATGCATGCTACAAAATGTCTATTGAATCAAAATTTCATATTGTACAAAATGCCTAAAGGGCCATTCACATACAACTTTCCTCGCTTTGCTTGACAGTTCAAACTTTGACAACAAAGCGTGAAACGCAGAAGGTATGCTACAATAAACGCTTTGACAGCTTTTGCGTTCTCCTTTTCCTCCATATTTTTTATCTGTAAAATAGATAGCAATATAATAATATGCATTGATAATAGCAATAAAAATTCCTATTTACCCTATTTTTGTCATTAAATCCATATGCAAGCGCACGAGAAAAGATACATGTAGACAGCTGATTGCCAAAGCAGGCAAAAGTTGAGAGTTGCCCAAGATTTTGCTGCAAACGTTTTTTATGTGAGCATACTCATGCATATGCAAGAATGATAGAATACAAGATTGCGCCAATGAGAGAGGATTTTTGAGCGTAATTTTTGCGTGACGTCATCTTGGTGCAATTGCAAGAGAGAAATGCCAAAACGCATATAAAAATATGTAAACAATGCAGAAAAATGTGTTAATTTTAACACTACATGGCCCAATTTTGCAGGAATCAATAAATATACAAAGATTGATTAATTAGGAACACGTAGCAATAATTTTGGACATGTAGCCCTTTAGATAAGTACGATTTTTAGCACATGAAAAAATTGATGTATTAACAGTGTTTTCAATTTCAAGTAGACCAAAAGGAAGGTGTGCAGCAAAGTGAATTTTTGGACTTGCCATTTTAAAAAGCCATGCAGAGTGCATATTTATATTTGTGAACGGTAGCCAACCACCATAAACTCCACAGCTGTTGACTCCACAGCTAATATTTGATGACTTTTGTACCATTTCCGAGAGGATGGATTAGTGTGGCTTTTTTGGAAGCAGATATTCTTTGTCAGTAAAACATAATTTAAGCTGAACTTTTAAATGTATAATAATTTGGGCACTGTTTTGTATTAGGCACGTAACAGCGCGGTAAGATGCCGCTTGAATCAGCGCCTGGCGACCTTATCCACTGGTGCATTACCTCATACCAGCACTAAAAGAATCAGGTACTAACAAAAATAAGTAGGTAGTGAAGTTCATGTATCTATTTACTGTATAAACTGCCATTGCCAGCAAACTAAACCAGCAACTGTCTATATTAACCATGGAAATATACCTACTACAATTCACCAAGGAAAGGCCAACATAGTTCCATGTAGAAGCTCATAGCTCACACACATAGCACAAAGCTCGATTTGGTGTTTAATGCATGTCCTCCCCGGCAGAACTGCTTCCACTTTTTCGCCAGGTTTGCGTCCGTAGGAAACGAAAAAAAAAACTTATATTGCACGCTTTCCTTTTGTTTTCGATATTACACTTTGCCACTGCACACTTCATTTTGCTTTTTAATGTCTCAATAATTGTTTAAAACCACGCAGAAATATTAACGCACAAATANTTGGTTTTTTCGTATGCTCACATTCAACAATTGCACCAAGATGACGTCACGCACACAGCTCATTCTGTCAAAATCACAAAGAGCGGATTAGCGGTACCGCGATTGGCGCAATCTCTATTTCTCTCAATCGTCATGCATATGCCTACATCGATCTTATATGTCAAAGCAAAGAACTATCAAGCAAAGCGAAGAAAGTTGTATGTGAATCAGCCTTAAACGACAGAGAAAGAACAGCAAATTTTATAAAAAATTTGTCTCCATTATTTCATATGCGATTTTTTGCATTGTGAATACCACAAGGCCAGTCACATAGAATACAAAACTTGATTAACGGGACTCAGAGGATTGTAAAGTCGCTGCCGTCTTGATGAAGAGGGTGATCAAGGAGCTTTTGCTCCACCTGACCACTTTTTTTTAAAGAAGGTTAAAGTCCCCCTTTTTTGGTGAGCATATATTTACTTTCTCCCCAAGTGAATATAACCGATCGCGGAGATTTGCTGAAACCTAAACAACTCTAACCTGCCTTGAAATGTTAACTTTTCATATCGCCAAGCGCCATCCAGGGCCTCTCAAATAGGTAGATGAAGTTCAGGGTTGTGAAAGACTGTTTTAACATATTTTAATTTCTGTCAGCGGAAAATAAAGTAACTCTTAGGGTGTCGAGCCACTGTAGGATCGAAGGCGACGAGTTGGGGCGGATATGATCCTAAATTGCCTTTTAAGGACCGGAACCATTCTCTGGTCATATTCTACTGCATACACTCGGACGTAGTAACCAAGTAGTGGGAGGCAGTACGTGGCCATAGACAGGTCAGGTACTTCAGCTACCATTTCAATAAATCGAGTGCCATTCAATTAAACATTAATTACATTAAACTACCCACCACAAACCACAAAGATTTCATGTGCACCGAATAGATGTTATTGGGAGACTCGAAATACCGGCTCTGCGTTTAAGAGGAGGAACCTCCGAACACATTATTAGTGACTGTCTGGCTTTGACTATACAAAGATTAATTTATTTCAAAACTGCAATGGCCGTTGTGATGTTATGATTAGAAGTGCGCACTATTGCGATCGAGCCCAGTTTTCAACTAAAATCAAAAACAAAAAAAGTAAGCGTTTTTTGTCTAACAGCTGTCGCCCTTCGTGAGGCAATGGCAAACCTCCGAGTGTATTTCTGCCATAAAAAAGAGCTTCTCGCGTAAAACTGTATATCACTCCCCTTTGTGTGACAACATCAAGGCGCACGCCGCAAATAGGAGGAGAAGCTCGGCCAAACACTAACAAATTGTGTAAGCGCCAATCTGTAATAACTATAACACTGTGCAACAAATTTCAAAAAGTTGTAGGTGATAGGAATCGGACCAACCGCATTTGATTAAGCATATCTTTGGAAGTGTTCATGGTAGAGTTCTGGAACTTGGTATGAAGATATACGAAATCAATCGCATACTCATGAAGAAAAAGGGCAGCTGTTGGAAAGGGGGGCGTGGCACCTCAATTTGTATTTGGTATCTCAATTTGAATTTGGAGAAATGAGATCGCAGTTTAAAAACACACTTTTCAAAGATAACAGAGCGGAAAGAAAAGGGGATATGAGGAGTTTTTGGCACAGCTCAATGATCAACTGAAAAAGTTGTTATTATATATATATGTTATATACACATATATGTATGTATGTATGCAAGTATGAAATTTGTGAGCAAAACCAAATAAAAAAATTAAATTATTGTACTTGTTTATTTTTGAACCTTAAATTCACAACTTCTAATCGATATAAAAAGGAAATGGCAACCAAAAAATTACAAATTAAGAAGCCGTAGCTGTCTCGGGCACACTATGTTGGGGCTTCTCATTTTGTGGAACATTTAACCCTCTATTTTTTTAAAAACTTGGTCAAAGAGACCCGTTCTTGTTGGAGTTAATGGTTTAAAATACAATATGAAAGACTCTGTTTGCTAAATTTTACCAGGAATTTGTATTATTAATAAAAATAATAATAACAAGCCCAAAGACCGAAAATAACTATTAAATATCAAACGTTTTATTTGTAGATCATTGTAAAATTGTTTTTTTTTTTGGTCAAGTATAAACGTTCAGTTTTGGATTTTTATAACTTCGATCGAATTTGATTGTTATTTTGTGATTTTTATTTTTTTTTTTTTTTTAAATTATACTTATTTTTTAGACAAAACTTGATCGTTTTTTGTGATTTTTATTAATTTGATAGAAAATAACCGTAATTTTGAATTTTTTATTCTTTCGCTAAATTGAAATTTTTATTTCTGCGGTCGAATTTTATTTTTATTTTGCGATTGTTATTTTTTTAATCAAGCACAATGTTCATTTTGGATTTTTTATTTTTTCGTTAAATTTGGTTTTACTTTGTGACTTTCGATCCAAAATAATCGATATTTTTTTATTTTTTATATAAAATCTGATTGTTTTTTGTGATTTTTATTTTTTATTTTATTGGTAAAAAAATAATCGTCAGTTTTGATTGTTAATTTTTTCGATAATTTTTAACCCTCATGATTGAGACTGCGTTGTGTTGCTAATTTTAAGTCCTTTTGATCCAGAAAATTTAACTGAAAATACCAGTTATGGTATGATTGAATAGATAAAAATCATAAAAAAATAAAATGTTTTAATTTTACCAGAAAAATAGACATCCAGTTTTAACGGTTAAATTATGATTTTTATTATACAGATCATTACCATAGCGGTGCCTGCATATACCACATAAATCCAGAAATACTAAAAATTTAAAAATTCAAAAAAAAAACTAATAAACTTGAAGAATTATGTTTAGAGTCATTTAATACGCGAAATTACACTATAAATATTTGATTTTTGGCTAACAAATTTAAAGTTTAACCCACTGTAAAACAAAATTGTGACAGAGTGAAGCAAAATTCTATTGGAATTTGACTTCCACGTTTGGGCTTAGTTTGTCTGAAGCGCTAAAATGGCCGTTCCTTTGGTTTAGAAGAAAAGTTGACCTGAGTCTTGCAAATCACGTTTTACAACAATATAAATTCACCACCATGGAAAAGTCCTGAGACTTAAGTAATTTAAAAGTTTTTTCGTCGCAATTATGATTAGTATCACATGGCCTGCAGTCGTTCAGAAGATTTGCCTTGAGATGATTTTTCTTCAAGAACGTTTTATGTGCATATGTGTGTATGTGTGTACGTTAGGGCGGGTCTTTTTTTTTTGATTATGCGGGTATGGCATAGGAATGTTCTACGTGCAGTTCTAAACAAATTAATTAAAAGAAACCATGTGTCTGAAAAAACTTTCGATTTAGCCAAATAGCGAACATTGTTTTTTTTATTAGCAGCATTTTATTTTGCTGTAGTATCGTGAAAAAGTGTTAAAATAAAAAAAAAAACATGCGGTAGGGGTTTTTTGTAACAGGAATCCGTTTCTGGACTTAAAGATTTCTTAAAAATCCGCCATAGGGCGCGAGAGTGAAACATTTCTCATTTTCTTACATTTTAAAAGAAAAAAATTCTTATTTTACTTTTCCTTGAACTTTTTCCATACTTTTATAGGATGTTTTACTGGGGATGTTTAAAAAAAGGTTCCGTCCAGAAATGCATTTTTCATTAAAAAAGCCCTATAGCTTTCTATATCTTTATGCTTTTATAAAAATTTGAACACTTTTTTATGACACTACAGCAAATCAACACGCTGCTAAGAAAAAAAAACAATTTTTGCAATTTTGCAAGCTCAAAATTGATTTTAGACCCATGGTTTCCTGGACAAATTTACTTAGAATTTCACGCAGAATACTTATATTTCATGCCCGCATAATCAAAAAACATTCCTCATACAAATTGACCCGCCCTAATGCATATTTATTTTTATTTATTTTAGTGGTATATTTAAGCACCAGCGATCAAAGTCCTTTAAAACTGAATTTTTTCTCTTCGATCACAATTTTGTAATTCACTTTTTTCAATCACACCTGACAGCTGTCACCTGACAGACGTCTACAAATGTTGCCGCACAGCACACGAAACTTTAATAAAGCGCACATTAATTGCAATACGTTTGGGAAAACACTTTTGCAGAACGCATATTCAAAAAAAAATACACGCCAGCAGCTAAGTTAGAGCGCGTCTGGGCCACGAGCGAGTAGGCGAGTTTCGCAATTATCCTGGCGTTCAAATCAAGCGACACGATGATATTAAACTATTTTTTGCGGTAACCATGAACGCGACCACTGCTATCAGCGGCAACGGTAACGGTAACAGTAATGGCACCAACAACGGCAACACTATACGCAATACATATGTATGTATATATGTATGCCAACAGCACTAACACCAACACATGTACAACACACCAACGCGCATCAATGTCTAAAACGGTTGTCAACCAACAATGACGGCAATGGCGACAACGATGCTGACACGCTAGCGTTGAAGATACCGATCTGAAGATGAAGAGCGCGACGTGGGCGAAACAGCAGGCGCCGGCTATGGCTCGGGCAGCTTGCAAATTGTTGCGGATAGCAAAATGTTCTACCGTCTATGAATTGCTCCCGTAACTGCGGAACCGCTCCTGCTACTCGCTGGCTGACTGACTATAGACCACAATCAGTATTTGTGGTGATGGTGATGGCGACGCAACAGAGTGGCAGTTTCAACAACACTAGCAACAGCTACAGTTTCAACGGCATCGTCGTTAAGCCAACAATATGGCCAGCAAGAGCAGAAGGTTGCCACAGCGACGCATATTCCGCACAGCAACAACAAAAACATTAGCAATTGCGAAAGAGGCTCCTGACGTGAGGAGGAGCTGGTATTGCACAACTACGAGAGTGCAACACGGCAATTACAACAACATGCCGCTTATGTACGTAAAATCCTCGCCTTCGCCTCTTTTTTTTCTTCTTCGGTTTGTGCTGCTGCTGCCGCCGTCACTTTGCCATGTATTTCTTGAGAATTTTTCTTTTTGGTATTTTTCTTGGCTTTACCAGCTCACCGCGAGAACCAGTAGCAGCGGTTTCTCTTGTGGTGTGACCCGATACCGCATGCCGAAACCCAACAATGGGCCACAACTGCACCGCATACCGTCAATGGTTGACGCAGTAGCAGCAGCCGTTACTGTTAGAGCAAAAACAACACCAGCAACATTCCAATAACAAAATCATAACAACAAACCAAAAAGGACTCAACTCAAAACCACCAAAGCATTCCAAAGTGATGGAAGAAAATCCGTGGAAAAAAGAGAGAAGAGCTCAATAGCGAAAAAAAAATTATATAAAAACCTCAGACCGCTACCATCTTCCCCACCAAGTTGCTCGCCAGCCAAAGTACAGCGAACAGCTCCAAAATTTTGCTTGTCGAAACTCATTTACTCAAGTACTTTCGTCTTCCAGTGCAAGCATCTTAGGATACGCAATTTTCTAGAAGCAACTGGGGAAAAAAATGTCCTTAGCCAAATGCACCTTGGTAAGAGTGATGGCATCCCCATGTGGCCTTCCAAGTCTTCAAACGGCAAGCAGCAATGCTATTTTATGCCTTCCAAGCAAGCAGGACGTTGCGCATATCAAAAACCCCCACAGCCACCACAGCAGGGGATGGCTAACGCGAAGCGAGCATAATGTCTATAAGGGGGGCAAAATATTTCCTTTCAAAAAAAACGCGCATATTTCACTCAGCTACGCAGTTCGTCTGGCGCTCCAGTATTCCAAAATTGGGGGAGTATTTTTTCTTTTGCGCTGCCGCTTTTTTCTTTCTTTCATTTCCTGCGCCACGTGTACTGTCAATATTTCTTCTCTCTTTCTTAGCTAAGCAAAGGTTGACAGCAATGGAGCGCAGTTGTGGGCATTCACGTAACATAGCCGTAAGACGTTACATGACACGAACACTTATACATACTTGTACATTGAAATGCTGGCAGTAGAGTGGGTGAGTTTGAGTAATAAAAAAAACTCAATCTCAATCGTTTGGGAAAGTGGACGAAAAAATATGCCGTTCTCTCAAGGAAACATGATGGAAAAAAACTCATCGTGGCTAAAATCGAAACATTTTTGTGGATATGGTGGAGATGACGAAACATACTCAAATAACTTTTCGCAAGAATACCATACAAACTAGTCAACTTGTAATAAGTTAACGAAAAGATCAAACATTTTCACAATGCCCAGCAGCACAAAAGTCAGCTTTTAACAGGCCTATTCTGCGTTGGTATTTAACAAAAATTTTGGTACAGTAGAAAATAAAGATCCTGTCAATTTTTAAACCAATTCTGCATTCAGGTATCAAAATACTGCCCCGTGATGTATGCAACACCAGTATTTCTACAATATTTCATAACTGAATTACTGAATAAATTAAAACGTTACCAAGATAAATAGAACTGCGGTTGCAAGAAGTGGTGACAATTGTTGGTAACAAAACGTTTTTATTTTTTCAGCAATTCAGTTATGAAGTTTTGTCGAAATTCTTCAATTCAATACTTTGTTACCTGCTTATGAGATGGTTAAGAAATTTACCGGTTACAGGAATGCGTAGTATTTGGAAACGGTAAAAAATTGACTTTATTTACCGGTAAACAAATTTTTGTTACCAACGCAGAATATGCCTGCTAAAATTTTCATAGCGACGCGCAAATATGAATAAAAAGCATGTAAATACAATATACATATTAAGCTGGTCTTTACATTTTAAAACTTAAAGTTAAGATTTTTTCGATTTAAAAAAAAAAATAGTTTCAAACCCTTATAGTGACACCGAAAAATTCACCTAAAATTTTTTGGTTTTTTTCCTGGATGTCTATATTTTACGTAGACAAAATATAGATGTGAAAAAAGTATATGTTAATATTTTAATGACCACCCTAATACTTTAACCACTTTATAAATCGACATTTTTTAATGCAAATGTAACTTTATAGAGATCTTTAAATTAACTTTATTTTTTTGGTTATTTTTTCTTTTTATAAAAATATTGTTCATTCTTTAACAAAACCCGCGTAAATCCAAGTTACCAAATTTAAAAAAATTCAACAAACTTTCGTACAAATTTCGAGCTTTTTTAAAAATTCTAAAAAATCAATCATAGTTTTTAGCCATTTTTAAGAAAATTTTTTTAATTTTTTTTTAATTGCATAAATTTTCAGAGCAGTGGCACTCTATTGGTACATTTGTACAGATTGGCACATTTTTATGTTGGGCTATTGGTACAAAATAAAAAAAAATGGGACAATTTTTTGTTGTAGTAAAAAGATTGGTAGATATAATACAGCGATGTTCTATTGGAAAATTTTAACAAATTAGTTTTCGTGATTGTAATAAAGAAAAATATTTGGGATACGATTTGCACTAAATTTTGGCAAATACCTAATCGTGTGACACTGCCTTTAAACTTGTATTTATACGGATGTTGTTAAAGAATAAACTATAAATAAAATTATATTATATTAAATAGCGGCAAATCAGCTGCACTTGATAGTAGTTGGTTGAATAAGGAAAATGAATTAGCAACAAGAGTTTACGGGATGTACATAGCTCAGTGGTTAACGCTTCTGACTTTGAACATCGAATTCGCAGGTTCGATCCCTGCTGAAGTCTAGAAAAAAGAAGTCTGATGAGGAGATGTGGTGATCTCCGAAATAGTGCTATAACTTCTACCGCTTAGACTTTGTTGCTTTTTCAATTTTTCCTAATAAACAATCGTGGAACAAAGCTCAATAAAAATATTAAAAATAAAATTATAGTTAAAAAACTAAAAACACGCTTTTAATACAACAAGAACTAAAAAGTATAAAATAACTGCCGAAATTTTTTGTGTAGTTATTTCTTTTCATGTAAGCAATATGCATTCTAAATGTGAACTTAATCGGATCATAAATACAGTTTTTCCAAATATCTCGACACCTGCGCCACCTATCGGCAAATTTTTTTGTGGATTTATTTCTTCTCATACAAGTAATATATTTTCTAAATATTAACCACATCAGACTTTAAATATCTCGACTCCTGCGCTACCTATCGGCAATTTTTTTCGAATTTTTTTGTTTTCATATAAGTAATATATGTTCTAAATATGAACCAAATATGGACCAAATCAGACTATAAATGCGGGTTTTACAAATATCTCGACTCCTGCGCTACCTAGCGGAATAAGTCATCTTTTATATTGCATTTTCCTCGAGTTCTAAACTAAGTTTAAAATTTCAGGTATGTAGCTGATCGGGAAGTTTGTTAAATATTGATTGCAAAGTTGCAGGACATACATACATACAAGTGAAGTTAAACAAAAGCTTGTAATAAAATGGATGGAGTCTGCTAATAAATAGATGGTCAGAGTACACTTGAGATAAGGAGGGAATACTGTCCAAAGCTTTTAAGTGGCGACAGCAGTGACGTGAAAAAGAGCCCATACCAATATATACTGACGACTCTCGCGACCCTTCGCTTGACCATAATGAGTTGATAACATCAATAATGCGACCTAAAAACAACAATATGCGAACTGATCTGTTAAAAATCGTCGGCGAAGAGATGGTAGGGTGCTTGTCGCAGATCAATATTGCGTTTTCGTGCTATCGACACTAATGTCAGAAAGACTGAATCCCTTAATGTAGCAACTGATTTGGTATGCTCAGTGAAGCTTCAGACCCCGCGGATCCACTATTGACCATATTTCCACAGATCGTTAAATATTGGAAAAGGCATTAGACCAGAAAATAGACGCTCACCACCTTTTTGCCGATTTTAGAAAAGCTTTTTACAGCCCGAAGAGAAGGTGTGTCCACAACGCTACAAAACTAATACGGCCTATTTATATGGCGTTCCACATAACCAGGCATGGGCAGAGAGTTAGCAGGTGCTAAAAGAGCGTAAGCGTTGCGTGTACGTATACAAGCGAGAGCGCAGCGATGAGAACACGACAGCATGCAAAATGAATTAGGTACACTAACACATGCTCACTTTTAGCTCACGCTTGTTTGTGGTAGTGCCCACCTCTGCACATAACCAACAGCTCCGTCCAAAATGGAAAAGACCTCTTCGCCAATTTTGAGCTGCCAATCCAAGTAGAGCCCACACCATATGCAGCAAAAGTACGGCGCTGATGACGTTACTGCTGATATTGACTTCGCCGCCTAAGATTCAGGGACGTCAGCGCAGCATATTACAGCTTAAAAAAAGAGGCGAAAGAGCTTAGTCTTGGGGTAAGCGAGGACACGATGATGAACCTCCTGACAATACATAAGCCGATGTACAAATCTGGGCGAACAGAGATAAGACAGCTTTGGTAACTTTCGAGAGAACTATTCTAAGCAAAATGTGTGTGTTAGAAGCACAAGATTACAAAATTACAGCAATTATGCTGGCTTAGAATGATGATGCTTCGACTTGTCACCCAAACGTGGACAGCGAAAGTGAAGAGACCAACGAATACAATGGGACAGCCAATCGAAGAAAGGCCTGTCTACATTTGGGATGACAAACTGGCGTAATGAAATGATGATCGGCTTGCAAATGGTTTTTAAGATACTTTTGGTATCCATGAGAATTGAGATAAAGCGAATGGGAATGGGCTCTAGGGGGTAGATGTGAGCGCAAAGTAAACTGAAATAGGTCGAATAGCTACGAAGGATTAACGAAAGCAAGACACAGGTGCATATGCTTGCCCACAAGTGACTGTTTACCGTCCTTTAATTCTAGCATTCATCAATTAAAGTTCCACAGGTTTTGTAAAAACTTCAGTTCTAAATATTACATCTGCCTTAATGTTTGAAAGTAGTTCTAAGATCCCTTGCCAACTCGTCAGCTTTGCAATTACAACTATGACAGCAACACTCCAATGCTGGGCCTCTAATTCGAAGATGCATAGCAATCAGTAAAATAATTTTAATTGCCCCTACATTGCTTTTAGCGCTGCTTTTCTATCAGAGTACATAAAAACGTACTACCCCTCTATAGGTCTTAGAGCAGCAGCAGGACCCGTGTTGTCTACTTTGTGTTTCTTATGGGCAGAATGCTGGGTTGCGATAAGTTAACTTCAGTTGGTGGTAATATTCTACGATGGGGCGGAAAAATAAAAGGCTTGTTCTACCAACTGACCGGTCGATAAAAGTCATTTCTCTTCTGTGCCAACTGATGCCATTCGAAATGCCAAGTGAATTCAAGCCCTTCTCCACCTGGTCTTTCCAACGCAGAGGAGGCCTTCCTCTTCCTCTGTTACAAGCATCGCTCCCCGCGTTGAATACTTTCAGAGCAGGAGCGTTTCTGTCCATTCGAACGACATGGCCAAGTCATCGGAGCCGCTATATTTTAATTCGCTGCACTATATCCATGTCGTTGTAGAGGTCATACAGCTCATCGTCAAATCTTCTGCGGTATTCGCCATCGCCATTGCGTAAAAGTCCGTACAGAGATCTGATCAGGTTAAATATCTAGGTCTAATTCTGGATAGGAAACTAAATTCGGAACCTAACATCGATGAAAGTGTCCGCAAAGCCACAACTGCCGTATACTCCTGCACCAGAGCTATTGGCAAAAACTGGGGTCTGGAGCCCAAAATTGTAACATGGATCTACACCGCGGTAGTGAGACCGATTCTTTTCTACGTGTTAGTAGTTTCAACGACTGGCTTCTCTATTGATAACAGGAGCCATGAAACCAACAGCCACAAAAGCGCTCCCGACGGATCTATGTGCAAAAAAGATAGCATCTAGTACCTCCATTAGGCTCAACGCGACCAATAACTGGACGCATCCACATATCGATCCCTGCAAGGACCTTACTCAGTTTCCTACAACCGATTACATTCCACCTACCCGCACTTCCAAGGTCATGTTCACGACCCTTCTTCCCTCAAGGGAGGAATGGTCAATGGACACAGTCAGGAAAAGCTGATCCATCCATGTCTACACGGACGGATCGAAGCTCGAAATAAGAGTAGGAGGTGGGGTCTATTCGGAACAGTTAGGCATATCATTCAGCTTCCGCCTCCCTGATTACTACCGTGTTTTTAAGGCGGAACTGATGGCTAACTCAAAGGTCCCATCACTAGTCCAGTGTGATACGATTCCTAGTCACGATATCTACATCTTCACTGACAGCCAGGCGGCAGTAAAATCTCTGGGAGATTTGTCGCTGACTTCAAAAGTAGTTAGTTGCTCAATGCCGCCGATCCCTCAACGAAATGGCTGAGACATTCAGCACACACTTTGTCTGGGTACCTGGCCATTGCGATATTCGGGGAAACTGCAAGGCTGACGAACTCGCGCGTCATGGAACGACATGTCGACTGAATGAAAAATTCGTAGAAGTTGCCAATGAAAAATGGCGAATGGAACCGACCTGTCACATTGCCAAAACACTCTAGAGGCCACGAACGCCCAACGCATCAAGTAATTTCCTCGCTTCTTTATCTAAGGAGGCAGGACATTCGCATAGTTACTGGGGTTCTCATGGATGTAAACGAAATGGAAACCATCCCACATCTTCTCTGTCATTGCCTCGCTCTGCCAAAACGGAGAGCAAAAGCTCTCGGGAGCTATTTCTTCGACGATCTTGATGATCTGAAAGCGGTGATCGTCGGACGCCTGCACATTCTTGTTAAGCACCAAGTGGTTTACAGGGGAACGGGGAAATTTAAAAAAAAAACTCATGCGGTATAACACAGGACCCTAAGGAGTCTAAGTGAGTCCTACTTCTGGCCTGCCGCTCAACCTAGGTTGCTATTAAATAAATGTTGATACGAACAATTAGTGAGCCACCCTTTGGTAGTCCCCCTGTGGATACCAAAATTGTGCAAAACTAAAATCAAACAACTACACCATATCACACTGCCAAATTTTCCACATACTCACTCACCACACTAAATCTTTTATTTCAAATTATTGGGTGTCAATACTATCTACATAGCATACCACTCGACTAGCGTTCTTTTTCTTCTCATGTGCGTGCGAGCGAGACAGTTTGTGTGTGAGCGTAACAGCACCAAGTGGGGAGCATAGCACAACGTATCGCCCCAATGAGTTTGTGGCTTCCATTTGTGGCTAAAGGCAACTCATTTATTTCTTCTTGGCTTACCTCGATATCAATACTCATTTTTTCCTTGCTTCTTGCTTACTTGCTTCCTGCTTGCTTATTTCTTCGCCTGCTCACTGGTACATAAGACGCAGCTTGGTGAACCTATAAAAATCAAGTTGACGGCTTTTCATTGTGGTTGTTGGTCGTCAGCGAGCTACAGCTCCTCCTGCAACGAATGGTTCTCTTTGTGTGTGTGTTTTTTTTTTTGGTTACAGTCGCAGCCGCTGAAACCACACATGTGTGTGTCGCGCTGCGCTTACCATCGGAGCGTATTTCGGTAGTGCTGCGTGTTCCACCAAGTGGGTGCTGTTCATGTCACCCATGAAAATGCTAGTTATCACAAGATACGAGTACCAACTTACTTTGTTTTTAATTTTTCTTGCAACTTCTTTGAAAGCAAAAGGGCGGAGTCTTTATTGCTATGCACCCAAATAGTACTTGCACATTCCAAACATTCAACCAAAATCTATAGCAAATTCTCACTTCTTCCCTTGCTGTGCCAGCTCTTCTCCGGCGTGTGGACTGCATTTTTTCGCTTGTGGTTTTCTGATCATATTCGTAAAAGGGTGTGTTGTTTATTCTGCTCTGCTCTCACTCACTTCACTTTCATATTAACGCTCACTATTCAGCATTCGCTATCGCATTGTCTCGCCGCTTGCCACGTGTGGTTGTGGTTGAATTATAAAACCGCAAGAATTATTATTCACTGCGGTCGGTAAGTGTATAAACTTGCCGACCAATGAGGTTGCCCTGCCAAAAAAAAAAATGTCTAACAGCGGCATCTATGTAAGTGCAGGGATGAATCGATTGCGGTACTTCGGAGATAGGAAATAAAAATGGCGTGGCATTCCTTGCTTCATACGCAGATATGGTAAGTAACTGCTATCGAAAATGTAGGGAAGTTGAAGTTCCGCGTATAATGGGTCCACTAAATTTAACTAATTTTCCAAACATCCTTAGAGTGCAACTTCACAGCAGGTTTTTCAGGTGTTCAGCACTTTTCAGGTTTCAGCGCTTTACTCAGATACCTACAAGCAGAAAACCTGAGAAGTCTCGTGTGAGAAACGTACATAGACACATCGTAGGTACCTTTGTTGCAACAGTGTAAAATCAAAAAAAAAATCAAGAACTGGAGAAAAACGACTTTAAAGTTTACAGTTGTCATACATACAGTTAAGTTTAAGAAAATAGTAATGCGACGGCGCAGAATGATAAAAGCTATTTTTTGGTATGCTTCGCTTTACAAACTTTACAAAGGTCGGCAAACGGTTTGGGAAACCCGTTACGCTTCTTGGTCTACGGTCTACAAATCCCCTAAATCTGAGTATATCTAAAATGCATATACATATGTACTGTCATTAAAAAAGTATTTTTAATATGCAAAAGTTATATTAATTTGAAAAAGTTTATCAAAGTCCTTCCATATAATTTCGTATATCTTGTAACAGAGCATTATGTAAAATAAATACAAATTCCCTTTTGTATAGCAGAATAATCGCTCTTTCAAATTTGCTTGGTATTGGATGTGTACAACAATTTTTAAAACAACTAAAAAAATAACACATTGCTAAATAGATATAGATATAGCTCATTAAATTTTAGTAGGATTAAGTCCAAATTTCAAGTGGCTAGGAAAAGGCGATATTTTTTGATATTTTTTTTTGCTAACGCTGCACTTTCTTCCCTATAAAGTATTTTCGACAACTTCAGCAGAAAAAATTAAAAAAAATCAACATCAAATCCGAGCTACTTCAAAGTTTTACTTTTTTATACTAAAATTGAATGGGAAACGCACCTTCATACTCAGAATTATTCTAGATAATCGAAATTTTTTTTAGTAAAAAGTCTTTCTAAGGAATTGAGTTAAAAAGGTTAAAACTTCTACGAATGTTTGTTAAATTTTTTTTGAATAATGCACAAAATTTTAAACTTGGATTTATATAGTTTTTGTTAAAGAATAAACTATATTAAAAAAAAATATTAATATTTAGAAACAAAAAAGTGTATATCGAAATTTTAGTTATAACATTTTTAATGTTGACACGGTGTGTATTTATGTTTGCTTATTTAATAAAGTATCTACGTAGCAAACTTATTAAGAAACAAGTAAGAGCAGCGCTGTCTTCGGCTATGCCGAAGGCTTCATACCTTTCATGAACATCTGCAAATTTTACTTTGACAGATTACTGCTTTTGAATACATCTGCATACATCGATAGAGGAGTTACATACTTATATAAAAAATCGCATCTAAACAATCAGAGGTATGGAA
>NW_016159006.1:47820-55621 GCF_001687245.7 Rhagoletis zephyria
GACAGACGGACAGACGGACATGGCTAAATCAACTCAGCTCGACGTTCTGATCATATAAGTATACATTTTCATGGGTCTATCTCTTTTTGTTCTGGTACTTACAAACATCGGACCAAAGTTATAATACCATTTCATGCTCATGAAAGGTATAAAAAGAAGTGAGTCCACAAAATGGCAGTTTTCCTTCTGTGTACCGATACGTATCAGATTGCTTTCCTTATCTTACCTAGTGTTCTTTTGCAACTACACGGAGAAAAATATGACCAATTGAAATAAAAAGATTGTCCCTATGCAAAATTTCTAGACGAAAAAACGAGGAAAATCCCAAAGAGATTCCTTATTGATTTTATGTGAAAATTCTTATTGGTTTTATTAAAAATCATAGAGAAAACCATGATAAAAATATAGTAAGGTAGAACCGCTGAGAGTCACCTTTAAAATTCTTGACGTTTCCAAACACTTTAATTTTTAAATTTACTCACAAACTCACACACACATTTTCATTTTCAATCTCAAGCAACAACAATTTCGAACAATTTCAATTTTTTATTTTCACTTTTATATGATTTTAAAATGTTGGCAAACTTCAAAAAAAAATCATGGCCGACAAATTGAGAGAACGGTTCTACCTTGCTATGTTTTTATCATGGAGAAAACTGCTTGACTGCTTCGTTTAAAATGAACGACTTGTTAATTTTATGAAATGTCTTCTTGAATCATTTTAAACACATACTATTTAATTGAAGCGCGTCGGCGTGTCAAGGGTTCGAGAACAGGTCAGGGCAGACTTTTTTCATATTCTATTTGTAGCTTTTAACTAAAAATAAAGAGGCTTTCTTCTTGAAGTAAAACCATATATATACATGTAGATATACATATGTATTCTTACTTTTATGCTATTTTATTAGGTGGTTCTCGCTCTGTGTACACACCTATATCTATGCACCTGTATCTGTGTATAGGTTTCAAAGGAACTATTTGTTTTATTAAAATTTATTATGTAACAAACATCGACACCCTTTATTTTGCAAATTACACAGACTTTCCACAGCAACTCATTGCGGCTACACGCGAATGGTCTCCCACTGACAACGTTTCGTGGTCCACCGAAAATATGCCAAAGGTACATAGCAACAGCGAAAGGATAGCTCTCCAACTCTGTCCATAATCATTTACTTAGTATATACATATATATATCTATTTTTGTATGTATATAATGTTGCTTGTATATAGTTGTGTTCATACACACACAAGTGCTACACAAAAGCACTTAGCTATATTATTATATATAAATAGGTGGCAGAAACAACAAAATATTAGGTACATACTTACATACGTACATAAGACTTATGTGTGTAAAGGTATTCTCTATATTGAGCCACAAATTTCACTCATTTCTTATATACTATGGACATATGCCTTCATCTACAATCGTGGCAACAACACAGTTTCCAGCTATATATTTATGTAAGTAGAAATGTAAATACTAACTTTATACTAAATGTACTAGTAAATAATGCGCGAATATTTCCAGTCAACTTTTTTCCTTCAGTCCCTTTTGCCACTCTTTTCCACTGGCCAGGGCAACGTTACTTAGCAGTTCGTCGCGTTTTTTTTTTTCTTTTATTTTTACCATTTATCCAACGTCCTTTGCTCACTGGAAGCTAGTGAAAGACAATTTCCTTAGCGCTCAAACATTCGATTTTCATTCAATCTTAAAAAGCTCATTGCCTCCATCGGAAAATTTTTAGTCCCATTTGACGACGGTATATTTTCATCTTTAACAGGTGAAGTTGAATGAGAGAGAAAAAAGCGGACGGTGTGGTTATTCCGTCGGTAAAATGTTATGTGTCGTAACGGCTGTAAGAAATGAATGTAACCAATTAAAAAAAAAAAAAACTTTTTATATATTTATTAAATTTAAATATGACTTAAAATCTTAATCTATGTTCGTATGTATCAATCATGGTCGGCAAATAATCATTATTTTAAAAAATTGTATGATAAGGCAAGAAAATACCGACTTTGGTTAACGATTCCCGAAATATGTAGGCGTACATTCAAATATATAATTATATCAAAGTAGGCGGTACCACGCCCATTTTCTGAAATTGTTATTAATATGATTTCTCGCTAAAAGCTGACAGTAGATATCAATTTGTAGTAAGTCAGCCTTTTTACCTTGGCAGAGGTTGGGAGAGCATGCCCTCTGCGCAGGGTGCTCTCACCTCTCTTGTGGTGTGTGGTAGTGGACTCCCTATTAACAGCAATGCAAGACTTCGTTCAAATCCAAGATTACGCGAATGATATTTATGTACTTTCGTCGGGTAAACCTGAATAAGATTGATGAATGCTGCACTTTGCAGCAAGACAATCCTATTCCATTTTTCCTAACAAAGCTCAATAACAATATTAAAATAAATATTAATACGCCACAATAATATTGACAACCCTAGTCTTGTTTACTCGAAAAACAAAATTGGATGGCCTCAACCTTTCAGTGCTTAAAGTGGCAAACCTAAGTCTTCTCGTGGATGTGTAATATCTGGGGGTAACTCTAGAAACGAAGCTGAAGATAAATCGAGCGTTGAAAGTTTTCGGTCAGTGTTGGAGAACCTTTAGTAAGCCCTGAGGTCTGAGACTGGCTATGGTATTCTGGATATACATTATTTTAGTCACACCAATCATCACGTACTCTGCTGTAGTATGGTGATGCATTACCATGGTCAAAACAACGGGCTACAAAGGAGCGTGTGTAGAAGAATTATGGGCGCCATGTGTGCAACGTTAGGACCGACTCTTAATGCTCTGTTGGATTTGCAAACTCTGGATTTCGCCAACCAAGAGGAGGCAATTAAAACGATGTGTCGACTGGACTCTTTTGGATTGTGGCACGACGATCAGAGTTCCGGGCACAGGAGTTGTTTAGCAGGTTGTTTTTGATACCTGATGACAAATTGATACCTGGATATCCTATAAGTGAACAATGAAGAGATCCACACAATATCATGGGAAGCTCGGTGAAAACTAGCTATACCGACATTGCAAAGGCGGAGAATAAAACTGGAGCTGGATGGCATCTGGACGATAACTTCAGATTCCACTGAAATTTCCGGAGTAGATAATTGGCCAAAGGTGGCACGGACATAAAATCAGGATCTGCAGTCACAGCTAAGCTGCTCTAAAGGCCTTGGAAACCGCGCACCTGTTCAAAGATAGTCCAGGAATGTAAGTTGGGCCTGAACTTCATTACAAGGTGGAATGAGCTTCAACTTGTATGGGTGCCTGGACACTACAATGTTCAAAGCAACGAACTAGCAATGAACTCTCTGGAGCGCCTAATTGGATTACAGCCAATTTTCGGGCTATGAGATCCGTTCGTATGGTATTGACACCTTCTGAGACAAAGAAGGTGTATTGAGAATGGACGAGATACATGTTGATGTTGTTGTTGCTTTCTTTTGTTGTAGCGCACTACGTCTGGTTAACTCTAACCGAAGGCAAAAACCTCCAATTAAACACATCTACTGCTTTGTCCATCACATGTTATATGCAGGGAGTCGATAGCTTCGTTAACGTTGTTTAACTGGGAATTAGTGTTAATAAGAGATGCTGCAAACAACCCTTAGTGCCTTTTGGCTAGGCTATAAATAGGTATCGCCAAGCTCGACATACGGTAAGCTTAGTGAAAGTTCTGTCTCAACGTGATCGGAGCAAAGGAGAAGGGCTCATAGCTGAGTAGGTTTAAAGGTACTAGTAAAGAGGTTGTTGGTGTAATGTAGAGTGTTTTCACAATTTATGTTGTGGTCAAGTCTGGACGAGTTGTTTGGCCTGCTGCAGTTACCAGTCCTTAGTAGCGAATGAAGCAGGAATTCACGGAGCGAGATTTAGCAAATTATCGCGGAGAATATCGTTTTTGGACTGTCTATAAAACGTTGAATCCAGTAGTTGTGCGTTGTAGGTTGCGAGCTCATCCATGAGTGGGGGCTCTATTCGGATATTACCTGTGGTAGCAGCCGAACTAACTGCAGTTTGATCTCCTTCGTCCAGGTTGTGAAAATGATCGCACTGACCTTCAATCAAAAGACTTCATTTGTCATTTCCGGACGCCACAATTGAGAAGTTGTCAGCGTATGGGCTTCTAAACCTCCCTGGGTTGGCTAAAGAAGCTTCGAGATACAGAATTTAAATAATTACGGAGAGATGATCTCACATTTGCTATCGCTAATTTTGATCGCCAAAAAACTCCAAAAGAATAGCAGACGCTCCTAACAACAGATGCATATGACGGGTGTGGTCTCACCCTATGTAGCATAATAGGTTCATGGATGACTTCATTCGTTAAAAAAGTTGCTTTCAACCGAAGTGGAGTTCGGGTGGAGCCATCTCTGACTTACTCAGTACAATTAGATTTGTGGACCGTGGTGGGTAATTTAGGCCAGCTCTAGGGACATAGGTACAACGATTGGTAGTTTTATCCAATATAAACAGGATTTGATCGCCGAAAATCACCTATTGGTCGGGTAAAGCCTCGTTGCATACAACCAGATCGCTGTGGGAAAAACTCTTGTAAGTCAAAAAATCTGCCTGATTTTGCGCTAAGATCCGAAAGCTTCACTGTCGTCTAAACTTAATGCTTTTTTTACAGGTTTCTATTTGGTGGAAAATAAAAAAAAGTTTTCTTCAATCTTTACCTCCGCAATCTTTAACCATATTGCGACAAACTACTTTTTATATTATCATTCTACGCATTGTGTCCAAATTTCAAAAGCTTTATGTCGTCCTCAGACAAACTCAGTGACACCCTCTCGCATCTACGTGTTCTTTTGCACGAAAAGATGTACAAATTCTTTTCCCTTTACATATTCCTAGCCAATTAAAATATAACCCAAAAACACGCATTCTGAAGTGGTTAAAAGTACGAGAAATGCCACTGTAAGTGTGACTCGCGGCTATACTGTCGGTTCCGCTTGCATCACACCCACAAACAGCGCAAACTAAGCCAAGTAACAGAGAGGAAACAATACATAATTACAAGCTACCGAAGGCAGAAAACTCAGAATACCTAATATGTGTTTGTTAAAGCTTCCACATCTGCCTGCCTCCATAAATAAAAACGCAGTCGGTAGGACACTTGAAGTATTTTGTGCCAAAGAAAGTCCACAACAACACCAAAACAAAAAAAAAAAACAATACACAATTGCACCAGTTTCAATTGCAGTTGCAGTTTTGTTTCTTCTCGAGTACTCAATTTTACTTCTATTTTTATTTATCTTATGTCTGAATGCAAGCATTTATACATATACGCACATATGCATTGTTATGTTACCGTTGTTATTGCCTTTGTTGACTTTTCTCTTCGTTGTTAATTTTAATTGTTGCGGATTTCCATTCTGACACATTTGTCAACCTCAGCGACAATGACAGAAGGGTAACCTCCGAGTCGCGCACAGGGATATTGACTCAGTAAACACTAGTTAAATATGCATGTATATATGTACCAGTATGTACATATGTATGTATTACATACAAGGATACATATGAAAATTTGTCGAAAGTGTGATACAAATTGTATGTATTTGACAGTGACCCAAACAAATGACCACGTGTTGATTTTTTTTTGTATTCACAATGTATTTCAAGTTCACTTTTTTCTCTTTAAAAATATTGTCCGAGCTTTAAACAAAACTGTATAAACCACCCGCCACCCATCTAAATGACTTTCGAACTTTAACTCGTCTGTAACTCTTCTCTACCGATTATTTCTCTACTGGTAGAGAATATCCGTCATCCTCTACTACCCATTAGCAGTAGAGAACAGACGAGCTACTGGACTCCAGTTGAAAAGTGTTGAAAAAGGCACTACCGAGAAAAAATTCCAAACGAAAGTTACGTATTTTTATCCCTAGAATCCGAATCTATTGTAAAAAATATATATATCTAATTTGAAAAAAAAAATTTACTTCAGGTCAGTTTAACCTACTTCCGGTCGAAACAGGAAATCGGTAATACCACCAAAAGATAGAGCATCTCCGATTTAGTAAGTTAAATTTTTGCAGTGTTCTATAAAAAAAACATTTCCCTTCATTTTAGATGGAGGATGTATACAGAATTTGGAAAATTCAAAGACTTCAATTTTGCGTAACATTTTCAAACTTTTTAATCTGAATCTTTTTGGGTATGCAGTTTTATAGCACATACTGTTACTCCCAAAACTAAGCGTACGGCTCTTTTTTGTTAATATTAGTAATGTTTTACATGCTAAACATTTTTTGTTAATTTTATATTTAAATATGGCTTATATTTTAGCAAACTTCATTTAAATCCCAGAATGATACTGTGTACAAAAATTAAGAAAAATCTGCAAAGTTTCAGCAAAATCGCAAACTTTTTAATACGAATTTTTAAAAAGAATTCAGGTATACAGTTTTATAGCCCATTAAATTTTAGTAAATAATGTGCAAATTTTAGATCTCTAAAAAATCGCGTTGATTTTTCAGAATTTTTTTATATGAAAAAAATGCGTAGGACAGCCAGCAAAAAAAAAATCTCAAAAATCATCGTGAATTTTTAGATATCAAAAAGAGGCATATAAGGTCAATTTTGGTGTAACTGTACATACATACAAAGCTTCTCATTCACCCCTCGGGATAAAAAGCTATTTTGAGAGAAAGCACTTGTATGTCATTTAGCTCACGTCGCTCCAACAGTAGCAATGGCGAGTCTTCGGGCAGTGGAATTTTTAAATTTTTATTTACTTAACTTTTTTCTTTTTTAACTTAATTGCCTTTTGACTTTTAGATTTTATTGTTTTAAAAGGAAAAAATTTTATATAAATTTTAATTAAATTTATAGGAAGATATTTTGTTTGTTTTGTTTTTAAGTCATTTATTTTTTTTGTTTAATTTTCTTTTAACTTATATATTTTATTGTTTAAAAATTAAATATACTTCCTTTTGATTTCACTTAATTTTTAGAAACTTATTTAATTAATTTATTTATTTTTTATTTAATTTTCTCAAAAATAAATATATGTATTTTTTAATTTGATTTCAATTTTATGTATCTACTATTTTCTTCTTTTTAGATTTTATTTATTTTCTTTCTGATTAAATTTTTAGATTTTATTGTTAGAAAGAGAAAAAAATTTTAATTCCGTTTAGTTTTAAAAATATATTTTATTTATTTTTGCTTTAATTTTTTAAATTAATTTTTTGTTATTTATTAGTTGTTTTTGTTTTAAAATGCAAAATATATATGTATACTAATTTAATTAAATTTTTAAAGAATTTAATTTATTTCTTTTTGGTTGTTTGTGTTTCCGACAGGGTAGGAGTATGATGTATTGTGGAACGATTTTCCGTCATCCCTTGTCAAATTTGGTTTGGAGGGGGCACCGAAATTGCGCATATGGAAACTGTGCATTTAGACATTATTTCGGTTTCAACCGAAACTGTGTATGTATGCTTTATTTCGGTTTTTACCATATGCATTATTTCGGTTTTAAACCGAAACTGTGCATGTATGCATTACTTCGGGTTTTTCATATGCATTATTTCGGTTTTCAACCGAAACTGTGCATGTATGCATACCTTCGTCTTTCACATATGCATTATTTCGGTTTTGAACTGAAATTGTGCATGCATGCATTATTTCGGTTTTTGTTATATGCATTATTTCGGTTTTCAACCGAAACTCGGCATGTATGCATACCTTCGTCTTTCACATATGCATTATTTCGGTTTTGAACTGAAATTGTGCATGCATGCATTATTTCGGTTTTTGTTATATGCATTATTTC
>NW_016159006.1:55762-95624 GCF_001687245.7 Rhagoletis zephyria
ACCTATCTCGGCAGCCAGTTCGAAAACATTCTATCTCAAAAAACTTTTCAAGAACGCCCTATTTCAGAATTCGTTTGAAAAACGCCCTATCTCAGCTGCCGATTCAAAAACGCCCTATAACAGCATATTTTCAATACATTTTGAAGTGAGATAGGGCATTTTTGAACCGAATTTTGAGATAGGGTGTTTTTCAATAAAATTCTGAAATAGGGCGTTCTTGAAAAGTTTTTTGAGATAGAGCGTTTTCGAACTGGCAGCCGAGATAGGTCGATCTTCCACTCAGCCATCGATATGCATTATTTCGTATGCACAGTTTCCATATGCACAATTTCAGGGTGCCGGTTTGGAGACAAACCGGTTTCGGCGTTGTGCTATCTTCAGTGTCATTTTTCGAAATGAACGGAAAATCGCTCCACAACACATCAATTTAATTTATTTTATTTCATAAGAAATTCATAATTATATGGAAAAAAGTCCAAAAATCCGTCATAAAAAAAATAATTAAAAATAAGTACTAAAAATTATCATGGGCCATAAAATTGCATACCCAAAACTGTTCTAAAGATTCACATTGAAAAGTTTGAAATTTTAGTCAAAACTTGTTGAATTTTCCTAAATTTTATATAAAGTTTGAAGCTTTAAATTATATGATTTTGGTTAAAGTTTTGACAATATGGAAAATAAAAGAAAAATAACAAAAAAAAATTTACTTGAAAAACATTGTGAATATTAAAAAAAAACAACACATGGTCACTTGATTGAGTCACTGTAAACATATTTCTAAATGTATCAACGTTTTGCTACAAATACACTAGATATGGCAGAATACCTACCCTGTCGGAACAAAGCAGAGAGTCTTAAAAAGTAGCCAACTGAAATATAGATATTTGGAAATAAATCACTTCGAAACAAATGCGGCTGAAGAATGCCCGGCTCTTCAATTCCTTTTTATACCTTTCATGAATATTATAACTTTGGTCCGATGTTTGTAAGTGTCAGCAGTAGAAGAACCTCGAGCTGAGTCCAATTGGTCTCTCTGTCTATTTCAACGCAATCTGGTCCCTCAATTTTCGAGATAGCCGACTGAAATTTCGTAATTGGGTGTGGCAAATCGGACAACTATATCATACAGCTCTCATGCAACTGATTGTTCAGATATGATAAATGCTATCATATCATTTATCATAAAGGTAAAATTTTATTTAGCTCCATAGCAACTAATTTAGTAGGCAATATGTAAAATGTTGAATTAAAAAATTTTCTGACGTTCATGAAAGGTATAAAGGACTGTCATTTTTTGTGTACTTGTCATTTCGACCACTGCTTTCTTTAAGCCTCTATAGCGAGCCTGAACCGCTATAAAAACGTAAGCGACGACTTTTAAAAAGTTTCTTTTTTGTGGCAAAATCCTTGATGCATCTTCATAGATGCGCTAGGACAATTGACTTGCTGCTACAATTCGTAGAAAAAATAAATAACTTCAAACACTTCCGAATAGTAGATTATTTTCCGACAGGGTTCATATGTACAGATGTGTAAGCAGAGGACCAGCTTTTACTGCGAGTAGCATTAAGCGTAATGTTATGTCTTTTGTGATTTGCAAAGTTGAAATTGCCGTAGGGGGCTGTCGAAAATTTTCTCCGTAAACTAAATACTAAGGAGATCATTCCTAACATGAACGGAGCCAAAGGTTATGTCAACATTGTGCCTATTTTTCAAAGATTTATAAAAGTTAATTTTATTGCGTGTGAACGACTGAAGCCTTTGTTAAAACACCTGATTGGACCTTATAAGTGTGGCTACAGAAGTAGAAAATAGACCACTTACGACATCTTCACATCTATCATCTATTTCAGAAAAGGCTCTGGAAATTCCAACCGATGAACACATACTTTATCGTTGATCTTCAAACCGTTTTTCTTGGTACAAAGAAAAACTCTAGGACTCTTGAGAAATTCATATCATTTATCACAACTGACCATGGGCTACCCTACCCCGAGCTATTCCGAATCCAACAAATTTTTTTAAAATAGAACTCATAAAACTTTTTAAATCGGAGGTCGAAAAGCGTGTCAATCTGAACGGTACTGGCACCATATTGACATCGTTGGCGGCAAAACAACAGCCGATATCGCAGAATTCATCAGCTCAGAGGAGAAGGAAAAAATGTTTGGTTTAGCGTTGAACGAGAGTAAAACAAAACACCTCCTAAAAATCTAGAAAGAAGCCTCACTTGTTACGACATACCTCCATGTTAACAGTTCAAACTTGGAAGTAATAAAGGACATTGTAAACTTAGGATCCAGTATTAACGCCATCAATAATTTAAATGTGGAAGGGAAGCCTAACTCTTAACAATGGATACTATTTTGAGCTCAGGCGAAAAAAAAGAAAAAGCAGCCATATGCCCTTCAGTCCAGCTCAAAGAATCGATACACACAAAGATGTCCCCACCGAATACAATAATAAGACTAGAAGTATTATAAGAAACTCATGGACTACATCTGCACAGGGGTAAAAGCTGCAGGGTGCTTGTGGTACAATCCAGAGGGACCTTACAAAACGCACACTATCGAAAAAGGTCTCCTAAAACCAGGCTCATAAGTCTTACATATTTTCTGCTAAAAACTATGTCTTGAAATTATCGTAGACATTTTACTTAGTATAGATCCTTTGGATACAAATCAATAAACCTATCGACTAGGAAAGACAACCGTTCACGCTCTTCATATGGATATTGATAACATGGACTACTTTCCTATAGACAATTGCGCCCGAGGCAAAGGAATTGACCTTATCAAATGCAGCTGAATAACACGAGTCTTTAATCCAGAACTATAACTTCTACTCTGGGATAGAAAAGTGTTACGCCCACAGAGTGCCAGTGATCTTCCCGCTTCTTTTTACAGCAAGACTCATCCTGTGGTACAATGCTGAGAAGAATACCAAGTACAGCCATCCACTTTCCAAATTATTGAACAAGAGGAGGGATTGCACATTAGCTTTGAAGACGTATGTTTTCTGAGGTATTACTTCACACACAACTTGAAGGTGCTTTTCCCAAATACAACCAACTGTTAAAGTGAACAACCAAAAGCCCGGAAAAATGCCATATGTGGAATGCTGATGACTTCACCACCGACCACGCTCCTTCTGATATCTACCACTGATGGTAGCCATTTTATTTCCTTCCTTGCCTTAGAAGTTAAACCACCGAATGCGCTTTAAATAGTACAGAAATTCGAGGATGTTCGTTGAGTTTAGGTCAGCTAAGCAATCTAAATATTACTTTTAGAAGATTGGTTGCAGGTGCTGGCCAGGGCGAGACAGTGGCAAAGATAGTGTTTGAGATTTTCCACATCTTCCTCGTCTCGACAGCTACGACAAAAATCGTTGGAATCGTCGTCATTCCATGAGCGCCCACACGGCAATGTCAGATTATTTTCCCGACTATTATTCTTAGAGAGAAGCGGTCAAGCCGAGTGAGAACTTCACATTGCTTTAAGCCAAATTTGAAACAAATTTGTCTGGTAGTGTGATAAGTGAGTTCCATTGCCCTTCTCGATGAGTTCAGTCTTTAATCTGTAATTGCAGGAGGTTGAAGGTGTGTCCACGTTTTAAGCGGAATTATTAACTCGTCGGACATGAAGTTGTGCAGAGCCATACAATAGTTACCGAGCAGTCAAACGCAATCAGGTTGAGAAACCTTCTCCATGCTATGGCTACTTTATGTGTTATTCCGTTGAAGTTTATAGACCTAATATTGACTTAATAGCTATCAGCTGGGTTGTCAGAATAAATGGTCCTAGGCCGTTCTGGAAGGGCGAAAGCTTACAGCCGCCTACCGGGGTCCATAATGGAGTTTAGCTCTGTGGTTAAGTGCGAGTTTACTGGAGTGAATGCCACTGTCTACACTTTCGTTTCGCTTGAAACAATCTGTACAGATACCCATCGACCCCACGTCTAGATCTGTAGCGTCTTCCCATTCGTTTCTCTCTGGGATTCTTGTTGTATAAGCACAGTAGACTAGTACTATAATATAATTTTCGTAGATTATTCGGCAGCATTTTCAAAATATTTGCATGTCTGAAACTGAGGTCTCGCCACAACTGAATCGCTTTTGGCCTGTCCGCATTTCAACTGGCCAGGAAACTATATTTTATAATAATAATAATAATAGATTGGCGCTTACACATATGTTAGTGTTTGGCCCAGCTTCTCCTCCGATTTGTGGTGTGCGCCTTGATGTTGTCACACAAAGCGGAGGGACCTACAGTTTTACGTCGACTCCGAACGGCGATTGTATTTTTATGAGAAGCCGTTTTTCATGGCAGAAATACACTCGGAGGTTTGCCATTGCCTGTCGACGGACGACCGCTGTTAAGAAAAAACCTTTTTCTATATTTTTTTCGATGTTGCTTTGACCAGGGTTTGAACCCAGGTGCTGATGAGTGAAAGCGCTCACTGCTTACCACTACACCATAGCGGCCGACACGAAAACCTCTAGAAAATGTCAGAAAATGCAATGGGTGGATAAATAAAAGATCTTTAGTATTAAAAAATGGTTAAATAAACAATTGGATATTGTTATTGGAAGTCTCCTGAAGAGAACCAGAGTTTTCCGATCGAAAAATATAAGCCCTCATAGCGAGAGTCGTGTCGAATACAAGTCGTTTTTCGAGAGTCGAATCGTGTCGAAAATTTCACGTCATTGCCTAAAATTTCCACTCGACTAGTGTATTAAAACGGAAAAACTTGGCAGCACTGAATAGTTTTCGACGATTTTCGACGTTTAAATATTTCAACACGACAGTAGACAAAGCCAATGTTGTCGAGTCGGGCAATTTAGCCTAGTTTACGACTTACGCAATGACTTATTTTGGACCACCCTAGTGTAGAGGGTAATGCGCAAGGTTGACAGCCGTCCTCTGTATCCATTCCACCTGGGCTCTGGACATTGTCTTGCTTAGCGCCGGTTACCAGATTGGGTTCCGTAAAAGAGAAGCGGCCACAGCTGTGTGTACATGCGTATTTTTAACCGACTTTAAAAAAAGGAGAAGGTTAGCAATTCGTCGGAATATTTTTTTATTTATTTTTTTTTGTATGTATGTTACCGCATAACTTTGGACCACCACAACCGATTTTGATAATTCGTTTTCTATCGGAAAGGTGTTACCTCGCGGGTGGTATTGAACTAATTTGGTTTAGATCCAATCAGTTAGTCATGAAGCAATTAACGTTACTATTAAATTTGCCTTTAACCATCTTACAGGCGTAGAGGGCGGTAGTAGCTTTCCTGGAGCGGTCTTCGATGTTTCGCTTCCAGTCGAGTTTCATATCTAAAATAACTCCAAGGTCCTTGACCTCCGTTGATAGAGTGAGTTCTAGCCTGTTTAATGAGGGTAGTTTGAATGGAGAATAATTTTATTTACTTATGAAGTGTACCACCTCGGTCTTGGTAAGGTTGACGCTGAGTTCACATTCCAGCACATATTTACCCGTTGTTCCGATAATTGTGTCGTCAAAAGTAGAGCGTTAACAGTTAGATTCCATAGTAGGTGAGAAAGAACTCGCCTTTGGTCGTCGAATGTTTAGTTACGGACCCCTATACCCCGTTTCTGAAAGAATGGTTCTTTTCGAGGAGAACCCAAAAAAAATCCATCAGTCCCCGCTGCACCCCCACTTTAAGACGAGATTAAGCAACAGATTTAGTAAGGACATTACTTAAAATTTCCAACGTCTACTCCTTGATGGCCAATCCTTTTTCAAACGTTGATGCGATCTCATGGAGTGCTGTCTTCACAGGGCTGCCCTTAGAATATAGCTGTTCCTTCGAAGAGAGATTACCAAGAGCCTCAAGAAGAAATGAAGGGTCTCGAGTCTTTTGGTTTCACATGAGCGGCCCTGCCTCCGTTTAGTAGAATGACCAACCTCTCCTTCGTTCACTCGTGCGGAATGTGAGTAATGGTTAGGCAGTCTGTAAACATCTGAGAATGCAGAGGACACAGTATGTCCTTAGGAGCTTGCAGTTGGGCGTCAAGTTCCGGAAATTCGTTGGGATGAAACTCACGATGTCCCTAATGGTGTTGCCTAGGATAGAATACCTAGGTCTAAGGACCGGACGAAGCATACGTTTATGCCCTTAAACTATGTCACAGGCAGTATAAAGAAAGTGAGGCGACCAGCACACGGGAGGTTACCTTCAGCTCTCATATTTCGATAAAGAGGGAAGCGCAACATTATTGGACAAGTACGGAAACTAACAGACAGTCTAAATTCTTCACCTAGAAAAGCAAACCGATGTACACGCAAAGAGTTATAACGGATAGTGATTTGGCCGGATACAGAATATCCGGTGGCCGGATAACAAGTCCATTGCCTCATTGTCTCCAAAATAAATATAGCCGTCTTCGATTCGCCCCTTCTCTGCTTGCTTCAATATTTAGTGTCGCGATCAAGAGCAAAAACCCTTTTGCGACCTAGATTGAATATTTTTGAAGGTAGCTCGAATTGATCACAGTGGCGATCCTTACGCTTGGCGGTCCATCAATACTAAAAAATACCCTCAATTATCAGCGCTTGCCAAAACTCATCTTTCAGCTTCTTGCAGCGTTTATAGCTTATATTATAGATTATCTTTTCCCGTAGCTGGCTTGATTGATGGAAACATCCGCATATCTGTTACATCTCTAATACGTACATGTGTACATGCGTCTAACAGCATCATTATCTTCATTTCTTCTTTGGCTAAAAATCAATATAACTACAAAAAGTTAAACTTTGAAACATTTCGCCCTATCCAAAAGCACAACCAAATAGCTTCAATCTTTATCTCACACCACGTCGACGATTTCATTGATACATATACATATGTATGTATGTATGTTCGAACATATTTGCCTAGAAATGCAAAATATAAAGCAGCGCGCTTACGCACGACTCGGATTCGATTACACACATGGGAGCCGTAACCGCGTTTTATGGTTTGTTTCCATTGATCAACAACATTTATTTTCGTTTTCTTCTTTTTTACTAGCCGATGTTTTTTTTATAATAAACTGAAATGGCAAATTACTTACATACCCTGCAAACCAAAGTTCCCGAAATCTTAACGAAATCTTTACGAGTATCTGATTTCTGTAACGATTTTTATCCGAATCTTCAAAGAAAATAATGGCTGCGTTTCTTTATACATTCCGGATAATCCCATTTCACAGCCGGAATAAACAGAATGCGTTTGAAATATACGTTAACATATCATCAGGAACGTTCTAAAGAATAAGTAAACAAAAAAGTTTATTCCAAACGTTCAGAAAGAATAAAGAAATACAGCCTATATGAAGTGGTTGACACGAACTCGTAAAGAAATTTCTGTACGAAAAATAAAGAAAATTCTGAAAAAAGTCTGCAAGAAATTCTTCACATAGCAGCATTATTTTCATTTCTTCACCGATTTTCTTCCGAAATTTCGTAAAAGAATGGAAGTGTGCGTAATTTATTTCATTTTAGAAAATTCGGAAAAAAATCGGATGGGATCTTTCCGAATTCGTTAAAATTTCTTTACGATTCAGAATACTCTGAAAAAATGGTTTGCAGGGTACATATGTATGTATGTATGTATATTTAGGTAATTTGACGTCAGAAGGCAACTGCTTAGGTTAAAAAGTACCACCCTTCCCGCCCCACTGCCAAAGCGCGAGTAATTCGCGAACACGGCCACAAAAGTATATTTATGTTTAGTTGTTGATCTGAAAAGCTGGTGTGAGGGTAGAGTTTTTGCGGAACCCCATTTTGTTTCTTTCTTTTTGGCAAACAAATTGAAGAGGGTTGCCTTTCTCATGCGCTGCTACTACTACTCGTATCCATAAATGTGCAGAAACAAAATAAGTTCCCATATTCTCTTAATCTACTCGTATTGGAACAATGTCACAAGCAATTTCGATATCAGCTGTCCTTTTTTAGCAATTCATTTATGTGATTTGTAATTTGTAGTTACTTAATTGAAAGCCCTGCTAAAAATGCCAATGTCGCGTTTAAGTGTTACTCCATCTAACCTATGTATGTATAACCGTGATGAAAATTCAGCAGTATTCGTTTTTTTCGACGGCATATTACGTGCGGCGAATAAGCAAATGCCTGTAAAGTTTTGGTTTTGCTATTTTATTGATATTCAGCATTAAAAAGGCAAAAGGTTGCTTGGAGCCGTATTAAACTTTGTCAATAAATTGTCGCTGACCATCGAAAAAGCGACACACATTAGTGTAGATGTGTATGTTCATATATACATATATGTATGTACACATATATATATTTAAGTATATTCGCAAAAAAGTTTAGGATATCAGGCAATTTTTTTTTTCATTTCCACCAATAACATTTGCCACAACAACTGTTACTATAACAACAACAAGTGGGACTAAAAAATAATGACCAAATTTGAAATACAATAAAATTGACCATTGCCATTTGTAATCTTCTTCTTATTGTGCGCTCGATTGATGAGGAGACAACGGTAAGTAGATACAAATAAGCTTCGCACAGTGGGAAAAGTGTCTATTCACAAAAAAATATATGGCATTCTTATAACTACATATTCATCGTACTACCCTTTTTATTTTTTTGTAACATCACCGACTTCCAGTTTCGACCAAAAGTTGGTTTAACACACATATATTGTAAATGTTTCTGTTTTTTTTTCGAGGACCGAAAATAACCGTTAAATATCGAGAATTTTACTTTTAGGTCAATGCAAAATCTTATTTTTTGATTTTTATTTATTTTTCCATCGAGAATAATCGTTAAATTTGTATATTAATTTTTTCCGTCAAATGTAATCGTTATTTCGCGATTATAAGTTATTAATCAAAATGAATCGTTTTATTGGCGACTGCATTTTTATGCCCCATTTTAAATCTTTTATATTTCTAAAAAATTAAATCTGAAACAAAAACGGTTCTAAGAGGGCAATTCGAAAAGTCAGTGATTTTTTAATAAAAGATGCATATATTTTTCGGAAAAAAAGCGTTTTGTTTCTGAACATAGTCTCCTTTCAGCTCGTTTTTCTAATTTTGTAATTCCTTCCAAACAATAGTTTTTCAAGATCCTTAAAATAAACGTTTCTTTCAGCGGTGGCCTCTTCGTTCGCCCCAAATCTCTTACCGCCTAGCAATCTGATGGATGGGTTAGGACTTCGTAGCGCAATTGATAGATGTTTTCCATGGTGATCTGAGAATTCTGTTGATGAAACAGCACTTTTTTCTTCGCCAAATGTGATCGTTTTTGCTTCACATCTATATCGAATCTGTCCAAAATCTCTAAGGCCATGTGGCCATGACCTTATTGGCCGACAAACCCACTTGCGCCTTTTTTGGAGCACTTCTTGATTGTTCTTTGGTCTCTGGTATGTTGTGGTGGATCCATGATCCGTCAAAAGTTACGCAATGGTAAAAAAAAACTCATTCGAATTGCGGTGGAACATCGCCAAACGCTCTTTCATTCACCGATCGTCCACTGCCATTCCATGGATTTAATCGTTGATTACTGGCGCGCAGCCTTCCTTTGCGCGACCTGAACCATCAGAGTCACGTGCTGCTCCGACCACAACCGAACTCAGTAAACCACTGGGACTTTGGATTTAAATAATCGAATAGTACTACCGATTCAATGACAAGAGAGTGAGCTGCTTTAAGTGCTTCCAGCATTTCCATGCTGTCCTTCGTTCATTCATTGTTCGTTTTCCGTATCAAAGAAGGAAGTTAGCAGGAATCTTATGAAACCATTGTCGTTTCCAAATTTTTCTCAATTCTATCACAGAATTCCAGCCCGAAACCTCTTTTACTTTCCTACTTTCTTTTTTATATAAGGCTAGTGCACCTTGGTATTCTTTTCGTCACTTTTCACAGTCGGCCTTTGCCAGCTTAAGCAGTTCCCTCACACCTCGTCTTTGTAAATTTCTTTGTACCACCATGCGAGTTTAAGGATTCGTCAAGGAAGGCCTGGAGGATGAGCGGGATTTATGGTAAGCGGATTGCTTCTTGGTAGGTGAGATTTCTATTGCTGATTCAACATCCTTTAATTTATACTGGAACGCGCGTGGAAATAGTACGCGACAGAGCTTGCGGAACTAAGACCAAGCTTAGAAGCGCCTCATAGATTCTTATTCTCACAAGTTTGAGAGAAGGATACAGCCGCTACTGACAGAAGGTTGACTATGAAGCATCAAGTTCACTTTGGAAATCTATCGATGAATGAAGATTACAGGGCTAACTGAGGCTCCTTAAACTGAAAATACGGCTGCTCACAGACAAAACTATTTGCCAAAAAAGCGACAGGTTTAGTAGCCCCTAATAAAAATATACGAAAAATAATATCCTCCGACCCAACCAGCTGGGGGTTCATCAAGTTGTGAAATCTAAAAGCCTTCAGCCACAGATTTAAACTCATCAGCTGATTAAGCTGCTTTAAAATAAAACAATATTCCGATATGTCCAATGTGGCCTAAACAACGGAATGATTCGTTTAATTAAAAATTAGTTTCGCATGACTTCAAAAACGTAGGTCAATAATCTCTTGATACCCGAGATGGGACAGTTTATTCAAACCATTTCGGCCATTTCCTTAATAAAATCGGAACGGTTTTAAAGCGATGTAGAAATGGATCTTGTTAAACTGCTTTCTTCTGAGCATCACATTGAACCTTTGTGATCATCGAGGGAAATCTTAGTAAGAGAGGGCTCTTCTCAGGCGTTCGAGACCAAGCAGAGTATTGGCTGTTCCAATCCAAGTACTTATATAATCATCCCGAATTATCTCAGTCTACCATCTAAATTGATCCCACTGTAGCCACTGCATTCACGAAGTTCAAAATTTAATCGAAACTTTTTTATTTTCAATTGAAACGGAAACACATATGTACGTGGCGAGCACTGTCCTTAAGGATATTGGACACAAAACAACACACACAGTAACACACACACAATTGATTTTTCCAAAAAAAAAAACGGGCTATTGGAATCATCATTATCATCATCGATTTGGACGCACATGGGATAAAGTCGAAGTCTGCCCATTATGAAGTGGGCGAGAGATGGGGAAGGCCATTGAAATTCGAGTGACCCATTCAATTAAGCATGAAAAAAAAATACAAATAAAAAAGTGAAGTAAAAATTGCAACCCAAGGCAATGGCGAAAAAAGCACATAAAAATTGTGACAAAAAAAAAATGCGAGACAACAAGGACAATGCAAAAGGACACTTACCACTTAAGGAGCGCCGCAACAAAACACGCATCACTTGTCACAGTCACCCCGCATGCCGATGCCAGGGCAGCGAATATCTGTGTGTGCATACTTATGCCCGTGCGTGCGCGTACGTGTGTGTGAAAATGCCTTCGCGTGTCCAGGATATCGCCATGTCCTGACCGTTGTTATTGAGGTGTAATACAATTTTGTGCTATGATACCCCGATGATGTGTGGAAACGGACACCTCCTGCGCTGTTTAAGCAAGCTATCCGCCTACATACAAACAGTGGTGCGCATGTGTGTGGCTGGAGACGCATTGTTATTACAATGGCGCGCAAACGTTTATTATCCTGATCAGCAAGACTATGCGGACAAACACAGATATGGCCATGTTGTTGCTTGATTTACTCGCACTGATAGATGAAACGCGCGTGCAAGACAGCAGAGGAGCGTTGGCGGCGGCCACATCGCATTAAGAGAAATGACCCGACCGACGACTGCCCACAATTGGACACATATGGCGGTAAAAGTTGCTGTTGATTCACTTTTTCGGCATTGCTTCTGTGAGTTTTTTTTATAGCTTTTCATTATTCTTACCATATTCCGTTCGTTTTTATTGCCTCGATTGACCGAACTGGCCGAACAAAGCAAGTGAGTGAGTGGACAAGTGTGTGACATAAAGTTGCAATTGAGCCAATTTGTAAAATGTGAAAAGGACATTAATACACTTACACGTACGACTATTTTTTAAATGTATGTATGTTTGTGTGTGTGTATGTGTGTGTGTGTGGCAAAGTGTAAGTATGCCGGAAGTGCACGCTGATGCGTATTGTAGTTACAGGTAACCGGAAGGCAGGAGTGATTGGAGATGTTTAAGAGTATTTAGTGAAGAAATTATTTACCTTAAGATACGCGTTTAAGTATTTATATGACACGAAATGGATGCCAGCTTATANGTATGCCGGAAGTGCACGCTGATGCGTATTGTAGTTACAGGTAACCGGAAAGCAGGAGTGATTGGAGATGTTTAAGAGTATTTAGTGAAGAAATTATTTACCTTAAGATACGCCAAAATCGCTTAGGCGGTTACAGCGCCAAATAAGAAGAAGAAGAAGAAGATACGCGTTTAAGTATTTATATGACACGAAATGGATGCCAGCTTATACCATATCTATATATAAAATACACGAAGGCATTTTTAGTGAATGCCATCAGATCTGCACCGCTTCGGGGTTTGAACTGTAGATGCTCAATAAGGTTTCACCATTTGGGAGTCAGACGAATAATTTTGAAGAAGGTGGCCAGCTTGAAAATTCGAACATAATTAACGCAACTTACATTAAAAATATAAATACGGATGTAACACAAAATAGTGTTACGAAATCTTTAGTTTAAACATTTCCGGCGCCTATAAACCTCATAGTTCCTGCATTGAAATGCACCCCGAGTCTCTCCGCGTGCCTACCTAGAGTGATGAGACCGGTCAGCGGACCCGTAGCTGAAGATATTTCTTACCTGCTAAGCATTAGGAGTTTCTTCGATATTTTCACGTCCCATGCAACATGGAGCCTGCCGTATTGCAGGTTTCCAGCTGTTTCCGTCTTTCTCCTGCATCGGAGAAGAAGAATACTTGTATATTGAGCATGCAGGTAGCGAGCGGCATGCCCAACCTCTTTCAAGACGACGAAAGTGGAAGGGAAGTGCCCTTCCTTGCAAGCAAATCCGCCATCTCACTGCCTCACCCATACCAGGTGAAGAGTGAGTTACTCAGCTATCACGTTGATTTATCTGCGGCAGCTCACTACAGTTTCCGAGTTACAATAGGGGCAGAATCCAGAGCTTTTAAAGCCGCTTGGTTGTCTGAAAAGATGTGGATGTTATTCTACCTTATGGATCCTATTCTTAAGCTCTCGTTAGCCTCCTCTATGGCAACGAGCTCAGCTTGAAAGAGGCTACAGTGGTCAGAAAGGCGAAATGANGAGGGGCAGAATCCAGAGCTTTTAAAGCCGCTTGGTTGTCTGAAAAGATGTGGATGTTATTCTACCCTATGGATCCTATTCTTAAGCTCTCGTTAGCCTCCTCTATAGCAACGAGCTCAGCTTGAAAGAGGCTACAGTGGTCAGAAAGGCGAAATGACTTCTATACTTCAACTAATTCCGAGTACACTCCATCTCCAACCTTTTTATCTAATTTGGATCCTGGAATGCCCAGGTTCCATTGTTCTCTTCTAGGGTTTGCTACCTTATTCCCTTTGTCGAAGGTCGTTGCCCGCAGGTAATAATCCGTTATTTCCGGCATGGTAAGCCCTTCCAGAATTTATGTATGACCGCACTGATTCACTTTCCTGCTGGATAGATTCCGCAGTCTGGCGGCTGCGAGAGCTGCAGTTTGCTTCGCCATAATGTCTATGGGCATTATGTTTAACATCATATACATCGCTCCTGTGGGTGTTGTGCGCAGGGCCCCAATAATCCACACTTTTTGTTGCGTGATGGTGGTTGATTTCTTGATCAGAACAGGCCACCACACCGCCACTCCACATAAAGGTATTGGTAACCACGAAAGTATATAACTAATGGATATTACGTCGATTCAGTGAGCTCAAGTTCCGTATCTGCCATTAATTTGGAACCTTCTGCGGAAATGTTTGCGGAAATTTACCACTTATGACTAATGCGAGGTCGTCAGTATACGCAATGAAATTGCAGCCCCCTCTTCTTCCATGCCTCTGATCAGTTGGTTTGCTGCCAAGACCCATGGGAGAGGAGATAGGACGGCACCATGTTGTCTAGCCCTACTGACAAACCTACTCGTCGATATCCCCACCAGATCAGCCTGAACTAACCTGCATCTGAGCAGTTGGTCTACAAGTGCCACCTAATGAGGGTAAGATGTCGTTGAAAGCACCGTCTATGCCTAGGAATGCTGCAAGACTGTATTCCTTGAAGGTTAGTGATTTTTCTATATGCGCCAAATCTCATGGGCTTTGGGGGTATAAATAGGCGTTCTTTGTTGCAATCAACTTGTCCGTTACCGCATCTCTAATATGGAGCTATAAAAGGTGCTCCATTGTCTTTAGTTGAAAGGACGACAAGGTTATTGGTCTGAAGTCCTTGAGAATAAATACCACTTTCAATTCCCTCCATTTGGTCGGTATGTTCCTGAGAGTGAGAACTCCTTCTATTATAGCATGCAGCCATATTGTACTGCATTCTAATGTTTGCTGCAGCTCGATAGGAGTGACCCCATCTGGCCCTGGGAACTTGTATGGCTTGAAAGTATGAGGGATTTTCTAATCACCTTTCCTGCACTTCGTACAGCCTCCTTATACATTTGTAGAGTCTCAGGTTTATCAGGTGTGGCACCAGGAAAGAGCTATCCATAAGCATAACCACGGTTTCTTCTCCAGTTTCTGTACACGTGCCACTGGATTTCTGCAGACATCCCTGGATGCCCCGGAGAGTACCTCTTGAAGAGGTTCTCTTCCCCTTCCTTGGCGATTTATTATAGTCCTGAGGTTCTGTTTATACGCCTCACATTGCTGCTCACTTTTGGAAAACTTAAGGACTTCNTCCTGGGAACTTGTATGGCTTGAAAGTATGAGGGATTGTTTATACGCCTCACATTGCTGCTCACTTTTGGAAAACTTAAGGACTTCCTGCAAAACTTTCGTAGGCCCCCTATTTCCTGAACCCACCAACTTGGTTTGTTCCTACCTCTGCGCTTCCTAACTTGGCAAGCTTGATTTAGTGCCCTACAACATGCGCATGCAAGCCCGTCTTACAGTTCCTTCCAATTATCGCGTGTGCCTGGAGCAATGTTTGGGGGTAGAAGTTTTCCTAGCCCTTGCCTATATACATGCCAATCCGTACTTTTAATATTCCTAGTATTACTTGGGGGTTCCTTCTGTTCAGTCTGGCCTAGATCGAATTGGATATATCGGTGATCGGAAAAGCAGTGCTCCTGAAGAACCAGTTCCGTATTAGCTGCTCCACATTATCCGAGACCAGAGTGGCATCTAGTACCTACCTCTTGTCGATTTTCGCTGATAAAGGTGGGATCGTTTCCCCTATTGCATATGTGACCTGGTCTACGAAAAGGGAGCTTACGTGCGAAAACTAGTTTTCTGTGAAAAAGCTCTTAAAAGTAAGCAACTCGTTTCGTCAGTACCTCATTACCTCGTTAATTGTTCTCCGCGCCGGACGTCCAGTAAGTGTTGTTGTTGGTCCAGTAAGTGTTGTTGTTGGTCCAGTAAGTGTTGTTGTTGGTCGGAATATTATTATAGTTCATCGTGTAAGTTGCTAGTGTGGAACATTTAAAAAAGTAACACTGAAGAAGTGACGTTTACTGTTTCTGTTCAGTTGTTGTTCAGTGGTACATCTATCACAATCTTCGCAGCTTAGTTTCGGATATATCTAAAGTAGATATTGTGGCTCCATTGCCGAAAGATTTGCCATCGAAGAAACGGAAGGCAAAAACTAGTGAAGATGTTCTCAAACCAGACGAGGAACCAGGTCCATCTTCCTCAGGATCAACACGTAAAAAGATCTCAAGGAAAACGACAACAAAGAAAAATACATAAACTACTCAGCATTATTATTTTTGGCCCATAATACGTTTTTCTAGTGTATAATCATGTCTTTATAGCTTATAATTCAATGTATTTTGTTCATTACCAATAAATTATATTTTGTCGTATTTTTACTCTTCTTTCTCTACATTTTTAGTACACTTCTAAGCAAGTTAGGATTTTCTGCTTTTCGCCACGTGAAAAAGCATCTCATCTTCCATCCGAATCAACCAAAAAGTGAAAATTGATTTTTTGACACCTAAGCCCCCTTTCCGTAGACCAGGTCACATATAACGAGTTTAGTGCTAATAAGCAAGTCGAAAAGTAACTGGCCCCTAGCATTGATGGCGCTGCTCTCCATGAAGTGTGATGTGCATTCTCATTACCTGCCAATATAAGTACATCCTGTTTAAATTGTTAAATTTAAATTATATATTTCATAAGTAAAATAAATTATTAAAAGATTTGTACCGATCGAAGTGGTATTGAAAATACTTTCTTTTTGAACTACACTTAGATGAGTTGCCATGTATTTGAAAAATTTAATTCAACATACATTAATTCAACATAATTCATCAGTTAATTGAAATAGGTATCACAATGTCAGACGACGGAGATTTAGGACGATTTTAGTTTCAAAATACTTTTGAAAATAGTTGCCACCTGTATGAAAATTCGAATTTAGCTAAGATATATCCAAGTCATATGAAATAATAAAATATGAATGTCAACGGAAAGAGAAAGAGAAAGCTTTATCTCTTACTGACTATGTATTCAAGGCGATTTCATATAAGGTGGTAGCAATGGCATATCAGTAAAAATCCCTTGTATTTTGTTATCGATTTTTGGTACGCCATTTCTTATAGTCTGATTATGCCGTACTAGTGTAGAGACAAAAATATCAGATCAGCTGTTCTAGTAACACCACCTTATATGGATTCACCTTGAATGTATATATGGGCAAATCCTGGCGTTTCGAACGTTACGTTTAATTTAATTGTTTTTTTTTTTGTCGGCAAATTATACGATTTTGCCATTTTTTCTACAAAAGATAAAGGATTTAAAACCCTTTAAAGTAAAATATAAACAAAAATGAAAACTTAAAGACAAAATTCTCGAAAAAATTAAATCAACTGCTCTGGTACTGCTACATACCGGTTCAAAATAAAATAAAAGGTTTTGCGCGCTCTTGACAGAACTATTCTACGCAAGACCTATGGATCTATTCACGTGTACGTTAGGCACCAAAGAAGGTGGAATGTCGAACAAAAGACTTTGTCTAACTCATTTGCAAGAGGCCCTTTCCTTTCAATATTAATTTCGGTAAAATCATTGCGAACTTCTTTGCGCTTTTGCAATTGCGTATGGACGTCGGTTTAAAAGTAGTATACCTCAACGATTTACCCGTATTGCATTAGTTTCGCCCACAAAACTTTACATTTATTTGTGCATACTTGATCGCAACGAAACAAAAGCAAAAAAAAGGAAATGCTTAAGCTACTCATAACTTTACGAAATTTCATAGAATCCTACCTTTCACTACCCTTTACATTTGTATATAAATAAGTATGTAGTCAATACATTCACACGTTGTCCAAAAGTACCTCCAGACATTTGAAAAACGAATTTACTTTTCTTGTCAACAGAATACTCGTATTGGACAAAAACTAAATAATACGGAATGAGTGAAGAGTTAAAAGAAAAGTTTTGGCAAATTTAAATAATTTCAACATCCTTATGTGCATATCATTAAATACTAACACACCCACACACACGCACTGATTTATAAATAGAGACTGAGGGAAGCTTTTAAACAAGCAACAGCTAACAGCTGGGCGCGGCGAGTGATAGTCTCAGGTCCTTTTTTATCTTTGACGCACATACATCAGTCACCAACAACATCCTTCAACACAGGTCCATTTGTAAAGGACACTCATGCGTACAGGATATGCAAATATCTACAAATAATCGTATGTGTAAGTATGTACATACATACATGTAGTATATTAATGTGCGTGGAAGGGTGCTTAAGTATATCATTTTCAAACAGCTGCACATTTAAATGATATCAAATAAAATTACAGATTCTCAACCGTAGCAGCATACCTTGCGTATACATATTAGGATGCCTCATCCAAAAAAGAAATTACGGTATTATAAAATTTATTAATTTCAAGACTTTCTCCAAAATATTTCGAAAAAAATATAAAGATTTGCGTGCGCTGGACCGATATGAAAATAACTGTAAAAATTGGAGTTTTTATTTTTTTTTACTAATTTTACTTATAACAAACTCTAGTTTTGGAGGTGTTTTCAAATCAATGGAGCTCACGTAACCTATCAAAATGTGAAGATATGCGTTTTGACACGCTTTGCGGACTGTTTCGGTAATTAGGGCGCAAATATAAGTTATTCTCTCACAAGTGTCAAAACTGAGTCAACCCGTGCCAAAAGTGCCCAGTATATAGCTAAAAAAAATTAGCAAATAGTACCTGCATTTCTGAACCTTTAGCAATAAAAAATCTTTAGAATTAAAAACGGTTAAATAGACAATTGGATATTATTATTGGAAGTCTCTTAAAGATAACCAGAGTTTTCCGATCGAAAAAATATTGATTTTCAATAATTCTTTACCATTTCTACGAGAAGTTGTTTTTCCCATATAAAACACATTGAAAACCTTAAGCGCTTTGGACGACCTTTAAATGTTTTTCGATTTCATTTTTGTTTTGTGGTATAGAACAATCCTAGGGGGTGAGAGCATTAAAATTACTTTACTTTTTTTTTTACCACCCTAATGTACATAATATGTGTGTGTGCTTATATTCAACATCCAAAAAGGAAGCTTTCATCAATTTGGGGCAAACAAAAACGGACCAAAGATGTTAGTTAAGACTTGTAAAGGATAATATTGCCCTACTTAAATGGAAAAGAGGCGTTAGTATCAAAGTTGTAGGGCCTAAACCGAGCTGTGCTTTTGCATGCATTCTTGCGGTGTCTAGCTCCTCTCCGCCATATGTATCCACTTGAGTAGCTCAGCTGCCGGTTAACCATATGCTGCGGCGGCTTTCATTCGCTTCATAATAGCCTCGGGCCTGTGTAAAAACATATTGACGCCTGTGAGCTCCCAGAAGTGGGAGGTTGTAGAGCAATATCTCCGCCACAGACCTGCAATTTTTTCAGTGTTCTATTGAAATGGAATCTTAAACGATTTGTAAATAGAAATGATTCCACGTACGCACGGCTCTGACTCTTGACCTAAATGTAGGGGTGTGGAGCAGAACAAATGCTGCGGATTATGACGGAGGGAGAGGGTGGGTTAAGAGATTTACAGTAGGTGGGTGCCAAGCTAGTGTGACTTATGATGAACTGCGCTAATACAGGAACGTACGATCAAGCTTAGTGCTCAAACCGCCTCTCGAAGAAATACCTGACGCTAGTATCGGGGGGTATACGACACACCGGACAGACAAAGAGTTTAAGTGTTGGATATAAATTCCACGCTACAAGGTTAGGCTTTCGATGCATTCTCTTTGTAAAAACACATGAGGAATTAAAAGAAAAAGCGTGTTAGTGTGACACCGCATGAGGACAAGCTTACCTGTGCCGCTCTGTGTCGAAGAGTGTAGTAGAAATCCAATTGTTAAATCAGTAAAGTTAACACACCATACGTATATGTGTATGCCCATGTTTTGGGACAAAAGGAACACAACTCAAAAAATATTTGGTAGAATTTTTGCATAAATCAATTCGAAGGATTTATCTCCAATTAATGCAAATATATATTTTTTTCATGGTTATGTTCTCTAACTGAAAACTACTCTTATACTTTCATTGTATTAATTGCGTTGAATGTGTATGGTAGACAAACAGATATGTATGTATATGTATTTACGTATCTGATTTTTTATTTGTACAAATTACTTTGAAAATTCTTTTTAGATAAAAAAAACGAACTTCTCAATACCGATTTTCCAATCAAATTCTAGCCGGTATCAATTCGGCCGATTTGTACACCTAGATAGATAGATAGAGGCTGTAAATGTGTTGTCTCCACTGGACGATTAATAGTTTCAAGCCTTTTTGAGAGTCGGTTTATAATTTCTCCCAACTGCATATAATCCAAATTATGGATGAATCTAAGCGAAATAATGTACCTATCTCCGAAGGATTTCATACCAATCAGTCCCATCCTTTTCAAGAGTTCCCATTGTGATAGTTCCTGTTCTTAATTACTATATCTCCGCACCCTGATAGCGTATACGTCTGCCTGGAGTATGTCCGGGTATTTCGCCATTGGCACCAATATCCTAGCTCTGGTGTAGTAGATGTCTGCTCCTATGTCGTCGGAAGTTTTCGACCCAAATGTGTGCATGGTTCTAATCTGGCATACTTTTTAAAGCTGGTTAATTTTGAAGCGCTTTATGTAAATTGAAATTATTTGCTTATCCTTAGATAGACCTATCCTCAATGTTGTACATACACCCTTACTCTAAGTTGGCATATACATACATACTAGTTAGTAAAACATACCCATGTACATATTTGTATATACACACTTGTACTTATGTATAGGCATATGTGTGCAAAGAACATCCTTACTTATTACATATTTGCATTTGAAATGGTTTTTGGAAAAGTTTTTCTCATTCCATTCGATGGCCTTTGGCTACCAAAAAAAGGACTTAAAAAAACTACTTCCTTCCCGTTGTCGACTGTTAATATATATAGGTACGTTGGAATGGGTTGATGGCTGAAACTAGAAACAAAGAAGAAGTTTTTCGGAACAGTATTGCATACGTACAACTAACAGTTGGAAAGTTGTGGAAAATATTGAAGTGCATGAAAAAAGCTGCGCAGCCACTTTTCATTTGCCTGATTTTTTTTGTTGAAAATGCGTAAAATATACTTTAGTACGTAGTGCTGAAGTTAGCAGAGCCCGAAGGCTTCCTAAATACAGCTATCGAATTTATTTGAACGGAGCACATATTCAATATTGAAATGGAAAGCGAACAAGAATATACATTAAGGTGGCCCAAAATAAGTAAAGTCGGAATATTAATGCTCTCACCCCCTAGGATTGTTCTATATCAAAAAAATATAACCCTATTTTTTTATTTTGAAGTCAAAAAATATTTTGAGGTACGCTCAAAGCGGTCAAAGTTTCCCATGTATTTTATATGGAGAAAAACAAACCCCATTGAAAATCTTGGCATTTTCTGGCGGTTTTGGCGGACTTATAAAATATAGTTACTTTGAAAAACTGGTTAAATAAATAATTGGGTATTATTATTGGGAATCTCGTGAAGAGTAACAATATCGAACAATACTGATTTTCAAGAATTCTATACCATTTCTACAAAAAGTGTTTCTTTCGTATAAATTACATCGACAACTTTGAGCGCTTGAGCGACCTCTAGATATTTTTGGATTTCAAAATATCTAAAAATAAGCGTATATTTATTTNACCCCATTGAAAATCTTGGCATTTTCTGGCGGTTTTGGCGGACTTATAAAATATAGTTACTTTGAAAAACTGGTTAAATCAATAATTGGGTATTATTATTGGGAATCTCGTGAAGAGTAACAATATCGAACAATACTGATTTTCAAGAATTCTATACCATTTCTACAAAAAGTGTTTCTTTCGTATAAATTACATCGACAACTTTGAGCGCTTGAGCGACCTCTAGATATTTTTGGATTTCAAAATATCTAAAAATAAGCGTATATTTATTTTATGTAGAACAATCCGTGGGGTGAGGGCATAAAAATTCCGACTGTACTTTTTCACATGCATTTTTGGGCCACCCTAATGTACAAATTTCAAAAAAAAATATTTCAACTCAAATTTTGCCGCCCTAGGCACCTGCCTATGTTGCCTTTACGGTAAATCCGCCACTGCTTTTGCCATAAGCGCCACGTCCTTTAATACACCCGAAACTCTCTCTCACGGCAGCCTCCACAGACGTTCCTTTATTATAAGTACTTATACTGAGGTTTAAATATCGGATCTCTCGGAACCCTCAATTTCTTTTGTATATGTTTATGGGGGCGCCATTCCAAGATAGGATTGTACGAAACACCTAATAAAAAATTTCTCTAAAACTAGAAAGATACTCTTAAACGAGCTATAATTCGTGAAATCGATCGATGGAAGTCCCATTCCATGCTCTTGAATTACACATCCAGCATATTAAAATTAAAAATCGAAAACTTTAATTTTTACTGATCGATTTCACGAATTCTGACTCATACCTTTTTTGAATCAATTGCGCTGAATCTGTACGATACACAAGCAGTTATAATCTCGGTTCTAATATGTATTTGAGTTGTGCCTATTTTGAAGATGGTGTGCGATATGTACGAGCATGTATGCATTAGGGGTAGGGTGGTTCAGAAAAAGTGAAATATAGCAATTTTTATTTTTTATTTTGAAATCAAAAAATATTTAGAGGTCGCTCTAAGCGCTCAAAGTTTTCCGTGTGTGTATTTTATGTGGGAAAAACCATTTTCGTAGAAATGGTATAGAATTCTTTACAATCAATATTATTCGATCGGAAAAGTCTGTTTCTCTTCACGAGACTTCCAATAATAATGCCTTTGAGCGACTCTAAATATTTTTGATTTGAAAATAATAAACAAAAACTTGGGTATAAATATTTTTTCGGTATAGGGCAATTCGTGGTGGTGAGTATTAAAACCCGGACTTTGATTTTTTCACATTCATTTTTTACCACCCTAATGTACATATATAACTATTTCAGGGTACGATTTAATTATTGGCCCAATGATTTCGGGTCTTTGGGTCCAAATGGGAGACCCGATCTACAAAAAAAATTACATAGGTACACATGTAGTCAAGGATCTAAACATTATTCTAAAACCACACTTTAAAATTTCTGAGCATGAATTTATTAGTAAATTTGGTTTGGAATATGCACGTTTTGGATGTCGTGGCCGGAGTTAACATTTTCCTTGTCAAAATGATAATTTTACCCCATTTTCATATATGTAGTTCCCCAGAGTATGTGGAAGGCTCCGAAGGAAAAGGTACGACTATTTACAAAGTTTGAACTCTGCTCTTATTAGTGTGTGGGGTGTCAAGTGCCCCGCCACCCGTCTCCAAACACCTTCTAACACAAAAACAGTGGGCAAGAACTAAAGAGCGAAATAAACCACACCAGCAGCTTGTCAAGCATACATGAACCAAAAAGACAAGATCACGACAGCAGAAGAGTGGCCCGTTATAATCGCACTTATGAAAAAAGTAGGGCGATTTTGTCTTTTGTTGATTTTGTGTCTTTTGTTCATGTCAAGCATACCATGAACCAAAAAGACAAGATCACGACAGCAGAAGAGTGGCCCGTTATAATCGCACTTATGAAAAAAGTAGGGCGATTTTGACATAAGCCGTTTGTTTACATTTGTTCGTTGTTTACAATTTGATGGTGGCTTTTTACTGCAATTTTCTTAATTTTCGCTTGTGACAATGTGTGCACACATAAGGTAAAGAATAATTTAACACAACGGCATGATTTTTAGAAGAATTTGCATAATAAAAATGATTTTTCATGCGTTCAACAATTTCGCGGTTTTCTCCGTTCTCTTCGTTGTTTACTTCTTACATCAAAGATGGCGTCGAGATTTCGGCAGCTAGAAAATAACTTTTTTCGTTTTTTCCTTCCCGCGTGATCTTGTGTCTTTCGTTCATGAAGCATACTTCAAACCTACTTACTTTTCCCACTACCTTTCCACAAAAGGAGATAAAATTGTTACCCTCTTCTCTTTCCTTCTCAAATGCAACCCTACAAGGCAGTCGATTGACACAAATGTCAATATTTATCCAACCTTGTAATAGGAGCGTTCCTTATCTCCCAGAAATAGTCAGAAAAAGTCCGAAGTAGTCAGATTTAGTCCAAAAAGCGTTCCTTAACTCGGAAATGACAGCAAAAATGAGAGAGCAACAGTCAGTGAGAGTGACTCTCATCAGTCCGAAGTAGTCAGATTTAGTCAGAAGAATTTTTTCTGGCAAAATCCTGAAAAGTGTCAAACTCAACTGAATTTAAATTAACGGAAATTAAAGAATANAAAATTGGAAGAAGGCAAAAAATAATTGATATAGCAAGTGTTTATTGTGCTTGTGCTTGTGTGAATGTGTTTTGTACATACATTTCTGTTCTTATTTGACGTTAGTTTTGTTGTTGCCATTCTTTGGACTAAAAATTTGGTTTTTTGCGTTCCTTTACTTTTCCTGTTATTCTCTTTTAGTGAGCGCATTTTGCTTACGCTCTGGCATTTTGACACTTTTCAGATTTTAGTCCAAAAAGATAAGGAATGAACCTATTATTGAATCATGCTCGTACGTATGTATGTACATATGTAACACATGCAGTGTTGCCGCATTGCTATTTTTTTCCGAAATTGGTAATTTTTTATTTATACTTTTCGTTCATTTTCTGACAGTCAGTTACGGCTGCTTATTCATATTATAGTTAGTCCTTAACCATTTTCGTCATTAGCTCTTTTCACCTTGACTGCATGCCATAGTTGAGATTCTCGTTTATGCTGCGCTTATACATACATATGTACGGTAAACAGTTTGCTCTTAAGTTGATGTTAATAATTTCACTCTAAATAATAGCGTATTGGGAATTGTGTAGGCGTCAGCAGAAGTTTGGTTGTTGTTTGTTCTGCTAGCTGCGAATGCACATACATATGATAGCTCGAATTATAGCATAACTAATTACAAATTGAGTGGCTTTTGAGTGTAGTTACATACATGCATATATAAAATTCTTATGCTAAAGCTTTGGATACTAATGAGTGCTGAGTTTGACTCTGTGAGCGATCTTTCTTGAGTTGCGGAGTTCCGTCGTATAAGAGTGCATTATACCATACAAGCAATTTTCTAAAGTAACTATTGTCGTTAAAGTGACCATGTGTGTAAAAATTTAATAAATTGCAAAGGATTTTTTTGCCGATTACCCGAAAGACCCCTTGTTTATTTTCTGAAGTTTAATCCAGCTCAGTTAAAGATTCTGACTTAAGTTCAAAATTGATGAAATTTTAAGTAGATAAGTTGTCGCTGGAGTGCGATCAAAATAGAAAGAAGGTGCAAGTGCATTGCTATGTTGAGTAATCAGATTTGACTGTATTACTCGTTCGTTCATTTCCCTTTGAATGCATGTTGGCGTTCATTCGAGGCAAAATTTTGTGGTACAATTGAATATTTTGATTAACAAAAAGAAAATAGGGATAAAATGCCCACAAATCCAACTGAGGGTGCTACAGTTGCTCCTAGCTCAAAGGTAGCCACTTTAAAGCAACAAAGATCAATAGCGCGTCGAAATATCACACGAATAAAGAATAGGCTAGAGAGTTCTACTGCTTCTTGGAATGCCATAGATTCAGAATGCCGACTAGAAATTTTAAATTCATATATAAAACAGATTATGGCATTCCAAACGGAAATAGAAAAAGAGGACCCTAGTGATGACAAAAGAGGAGATATAGAGGAGCTTTGTATTAGTTGTAAATCAAAGCTGATGCAACTGTTGGGTGATTATAAACAGCGTGATAGCTCCTTAATGGAAAATACGTTCAGTTTTGCCATGCCACAATCCTCTCGCTTACCAAAATTAAGACTACCGACGTTTGATGGCAAATATGCGGATTATAAGAATTTTATAAGTTCCTTCAATAACTTAGTGAACTCAGTCCCACACTTGGCTGTTATTGAGAAGTTTAACCACTTATTGAGCTGCTTATCTGGCGATGCATTAAGAACCGTAAAAGCGTTTCAAGTTACGGAGGACAACTATTCGAAAGTACTAGATAGGTTAGCTGAACGCTATGACAAGAAAGCGCTAATATTTTTTGACAATGTGGAGCGATTGTTTGAAATACCCAAAATTACCAAACCCAATCCATCGGCTTTACGCAACGCGGTTGATACAGTTTCCGCTGTATATGATTCATTGCTCTCGTTAGGTACTGAAAAGGACATTACAAACGCTTTGATAATATACTTAGTTCTTTCCAAAGTCGACCCAGCCACAAAATCGAAATGGAATGATAACATGGATTATTCCACGCTTCCCTCATGGGATACTTGCTCAAAACTTTTGATTCGTCGCTGTCAGTCACTTGAGGTGAATGAGGATCGGGCAAGTAAGAATGATTCTGCTACCGTACAGTCGACCACTCGTCCACATTCGAGTAAACCCAATAAATTTAATAACAACAAAAATGAACATAAGGCTTCTTTTACTGTAGCAAATGCAAATAATGATAACCAATGCACCTTTTGTACACAAATCAGTCATTCTATATACACCTGTAATGCGTTCGCTGCTCTGCCAGTCGCCAACCGATTCGATTTTGTCAAGAAGGGTGGGTACTGCATTAATTGCCTGAAAAGTGGGCATTCAGTCCGCAATTGTAATCGGTCTCAATGCCGAATTTGTCGTCGTTCTCATCATTCACTACTGCACAGATATAAAGTTCAAGCAAATAATTGTAGCAATACCACTTTGTCGTTGATTCCTTCCAATCCTGCAGCTGCTGCTGCTTCTGCCGCTGTACAAGAATCAAATCAAAGCTCTTCGCATCATGTTTCGAGTACCAATGACGTCGTAGTGCTGGCTACCGCTATGGTTAAAATAAAAGATCGTTTTGGGAAGACTTTAACCGTACGAGCACTTTTAGACTCCGGCTCCCAAGTTAATTTTATAAGTGAGGAATGTGCGCATAACTTGCAATTAAAGCGGCAATATAAAGATTTAAGTTTATCAGGAATTGGAGAAATAAATGCAAATTTAAAGCACAAGGTTGCAGCCACGGTAAAGTCCAGAGTTACTGATTTCGAGTTTCAAGCAGAATTTTGGGTGATAAAATCGATATCTGGCTATCAACCAGAAGTAAACTTGCCCGTAGAAACGTGGCAAATCCCGGAGAATATTGAGTTGGCTGATACTGACTTTAACAAACGGCTAAAAATTGACCTTTTAATTGGAGCTGACATATTTTTTGAACTCTTGTGTTTAAAATAAAAATTGAATGAATCGCTGCCAACATTGCAAAAAACATTGCTTGGTTGGATTGTATCTGGTCGGTACAAATCGGTTGAAAGCTGTGAAAATAGATCTTGCAATTTAGGAAATACGAGCAGTGAATCACAATTGGCCTCTCTTGATGCGTTCGTCCGAAAACTTTGGGAAATCGAAGAAGGCCCAATGAGGTTAAAAAACCTATCAAAAGAACATAATAAATGTGAAGAACACTTTATAGCAAACACAAAACTTTTGCCATCTGGTCGGTTTGAGGTTCGTCTCCCATTCAAGATGAGTCCATTTTCGCTCGGCTCATCATATGAAACCGCAAAGCGAAGATTTTTGTCGCTTGAACGTAGGCTTTTTAAAACCCCCGAAATTCGAGATATGTACAATCAGTTTATGACAGACTATTTGACACTTGGCCATATATCAAAAACAGACAATTGTATACCCACTGGTCCACATTATTTTATACCGCATTAAGTTGTCGTGCGGCCAGACAGTTTGACAACTAAGTTAAGGGTGGTGTTTGATGCTTCGTGCAAGACCTCTTCGAATATTTCGTTGAACGAAACGTTAATGGTCGGTCCCACAATTCAACCAGAGCTTTATACGACTCTGCTAAATTTTCGTTGCCGTAAGTTCGCCATTACTGCGGATATTAGCAAAATGTACCGACAGGTACTAATTCATGAAGCAGACCGAAATTTTCAGCTCGTTTTGTGGAGGAAAAACCCGAATATGCCTATAAGTATTTATAGATTGAACACGGTAACATATNGCCGAAATTTTTAGCTCGTTTTGTGGAGGAAAAACCCGAATATGCCTATAAGTATTTATAGATTGAACACGGTAACATATGGTACTTCGCCAGCACCATATTTAGCAATTCGATGTTTGAACGAACTTAGCAATCAGAATCGAGACAAAATGCCTGTCGGTTCGGCGGTAATCCAGCAACACTTTTATGTGGACGATTTATTGTCAGGCGCTGATACACTAGAGGAGCTGGAAATAATCAAAGGCCAAGTTGTAAAAATTCTCGAGTCAGGTGGTCCGCGGCGAAGTCCAGTATTTGCCTTCGCTTCGCTTCGGTGAAGAACATCTCGTGTAGCTCCCCCAACTTGGCTTCGGCTTCGACGAAATTTGTGGCGTTGTCGCACACGACCTTCTCCGGTAGTCCTCTCCTCCCGATGAACCTTTTGAAGCAAGAAATAAAAGAATTAGTGGACAGATCAGAAACCGCTTCTATGTGGACAGCTTTGGACGAAAAACAAACAAACACAGCTACATAAGTTTTGTAGGGAGGCTTGCCACGAATTCTATACGATGTATATATTGGGCCACAAAAATCAATGCCGGATATTAAGAACGGTCTTACAGATAATAGTCGGTCCTTAGGCAAATTTCCCATAATTTGGGTCAGCAACTTTGGCTTGTACCTAAAGCAATGGGTGCAACTATATACCACCTTTCGAGGTACTTCTCTTGCGTTTATCGACCAAAGTTTTAAACGCATTAATCCGACCAGAACTCTTGGCCCAGCATGGCAATTAGTCACATGTAAATAAGTGGCATATAATGCTACAAATCGAGTTTTTGGCATCAGTAATGAATGCTTTGTATTATACGGCAGAGGAGCGTTTGTTAATCGGCCACCTACCCGTAACAGCAGAAATTGTCTACCACTTTCTTCATATTCGTGCGAGAACGGGTTAAGCCTTTGTATCTGCTTATTAACCGGCAATGAATTTTGGACACAGTTTATAACGTCAGCATATTCTTCGTGCTGTATGGTTTCAACAATTTTTAAAAATGCTAATTCGATCTCCTTCGCAGTAATTTGAGGCTGTGTATTTCTATCTATGGTTGGCTTAATAAAGCGATAAACACAAGCAAAAATTCGTAAAATTTTTGAATATGTGGAGCAATTATCCACGACTTTCCTAATAATGCTGAGCTCTCTTTCGACAGCCAGCGCGACCACCTTCGATTTACGAATTTCTGAGAACTTGAGATTTTCTGGTGGCTCTAGATGTTTGTTTACTGGCCAATTTTCCTCGTCTTTAGCTAAAAAGCTTGGACCATCGAACCACATTGACTGACGTAACTCATCCACGTTACAACTACGTGAAACGATATCTGCTGGATTGTGGGCAGTGGGAACATGACGCCAAATTGCTTCATTCGACCATTCCTGAATATCGGCAACCCTGTTTCCAACAAAGGTTGATAGCAATGAAGGGTGTTTTTTGAGCCAATATAATACAATCTCTGAGTCGCTCCAAAACATGACCTTTTCAGTGTATGGTAATAGATTTTGAGCGATAACTTGCCACAATTTTGCAAGTAAGTGGCGGCACACAATTCGAGTCTGGGAAGGGTTTTAGTCTTAAGTGGAGCAACTTTCGATTTGACTATATAAAGGATCGTTTTGTATTGATTATGGCATTTGCTGCGAATGTAAATGTAACAGCCGTAAGCACGCATCGAGGCATCAGCAATCCCGTGAACTTGAATTTTTGATCTTGACGATATGTTCACGTAACGTGGAATCTTTATATCTGGAAATTTTCGAAAATTTTCCTTAAAGCTCTCCCAACTTGTAGCCACTGCAAAGGGCACAGACTCGTCCCAGTCCAACTTATGCAACCAAAGGTCTTGCAACAGTAATTTTGCCTTTGTAATGACTGGACATAAAAGACCAAGTGGGTCGAACAAGCGGTAGGACACCGACAAAATATTCCGCTTCGTTGCCTTCAAATCATCAAACTTGTCCACCAGATTAAAATGGAGCTCATCGCTTTTTGGATGCCAGAAAATACCCAACTTTTAGTGGTTTCAGTGTCGTTAAATGTTAACGGCTTTTCCATATTGTGGCTATCTTTCAAGAAATTATTGTTCGAATACCACTTTGCTAATTTGAAACCACCTGACTCGAGAATTTTTACAACTTGGCCTTTGATTATTTCCAGCTCCTCTAGTGTATCAGCGCCTGACAATAAATCGTTCACATAAAAGTGTTGCTGGATTACCGCCGAACCGACAGGCATTTTGTCTCGATTCTGATTGCTAAGTTCGTTCAAACATCGAATTGCTAAATACCGTTCTGGCGAAGTACCATATGTTACCGTTTTCAATCTATAAATACTTATAGGCATATTCGGGTTTTTCCTCCACAAAACGAGCTGAAAATTTCGGCCTGCTTCATGAATTAGTATCTGTCGGTACATTGTGCTAATATCCACAGTAATGGCGAACTTACGGCAACGAAAATTTTAGCAGAGTCGTATAAAGCTCTGGTTGAATTGTGGGACCGACCATAACGTTCAACGAAATATTCGAAGAGGTCTTGCACGAAGCATCAAACACCACCCTTAACTTAGTTGTCAAACTGTCTGGCCGCACGACAACTTGATGCGGTATAAAATAATGTGGACCAGTGGGTATACAATTGTCTGTTTTTGATATATGGCCAAGTGTCAAATAGTCTGTCATAAACTGATTGTACATATCTCGAATTTCGGGGGTTTTAAAAAGCCTACGTTCAAGCGACAAAAATCTTCGCTTTGCGGTTTCATATGATGAGCCGAGCGAAAATGGACTCATCTTGAATGGGAGACGAACCTCAAACCGACCAGATGGCAAAAGTTTTGTGTTTGCTATAAGGTGTTCTTCACATTTATTATGTTTTTTTTTATAGGTTTTTTAACCTCATTGGGCCTTCTTCGATTTCCCAAAATTTTCGGACGAACGCATCAAGAGAGGCCAATTGTGATTCACTGCTCGTATTTACCAAATTGCAAGATCTATTTTCACAGCTTTCAACCGATTTGTACCGACCAGATACAATCCAACCAAGCAATGTTTTTTGCAATGTTGGCAGCGATTCATTCAATTTTATTTGACCTACACACAAGAGTTCAAAAAATATGTCAGCTCCAATTAAAAGGTCAATTTTTTGCCGTTTGTTAAAGTCAGTATCAGCCAACTCAATATTCTCCGGGATTTTCCACGATTCTACGGGCAAGTTTACTTCTGGTTGATAGCCAGATATCGATTTTATCACCCAAAATTCTGCTTGAAACTCGAAATCAGTAACTCTGGACTTTACCGTGGCTGCAACCTTGTGCTTTAAATTTGCATTTATTTCTCCAATTCCTGATAAACTTAAATCTTTATATTGCCGCTTTAATTGCAAGTTATGCGCACATTCCTCACTTATAAAATTAACTTGGGAGCCGGAGTCTAAAAGTGCTCGTACGGTTAAAGTCTTCCCAAAACGATCTTTTATTTTAACCATAGCGGTAGCCAGCACTACGACGTCATTGGTACTCGAAACATGATGCGAAGAGCTTTGATTTGATTCTTGTACAGCGGCAGAAGCAGCAGCAGCTGCAGGATTGGAAGGAATCAACGACAAAGTGGTATTGCTACAATTATTTGCTTGAACTTTATATCTGTGCAGTAGTGAATGATGAGAACGACGACAAATTCGGCATTGAGACCGATTACAATTGCGGACTGAATGCCCACTTTTCAGGCAATTAATGCAGTACCCACCCTTCTTGACAAAATCGAAACGGTTGGCGACTGGCAGAGCAGCGAACGCATTACAGGTGTATATAGAATGACTGATTTGTTTACAAAAGGTGCATTGGTTATCATTATTTGCATTTGCTACAGTAAAAGAAGCCTTATGTTCATATTTGTTATTAAATTTATTGGGTTTACTCGAATGTGGACGAGTGGTCGACTGTACGGTAGCAGAATCATTCTTACTTGCCCGATCCTCATTCACCTCAAGTGACTGACAGCGACGAATCAAAAGTTTTGAGCAAGTATCCCATGAGGGAAGCGTGGAATAATCCATGTTATCATTCCATTTCGATTTTGTGGCTGGGTCGACTTTGGAAAGAACTAAGTATATTATCAAAGCGTTTGTAATGTCCTTTTCAGTACCTAACGAGAGCAATGAATCATATACAGCGGAAACTGTATCAACCGCATTGCGTACAGCCGATGGATTGGGTTTGGGAATTTTGGGTATTTCAAACAATCGCTCCACATTGTCAAAAAAATATTAGCGCTTTCTTGTCATAGCGTTCAGCTAACGTATCTAGTACTTTCGAATAGTTGTCCTCCGTAACTTGGAACGCTTATACGGTTCTTAACGCATCGCCAGATAAGCAGCTCAATAAGTGGTTAAACTTCTCAATAACAGCCAAGTGTGGGACTGAGTTCACTAAGTTATTGAAGGAACTTATAAAATTCTTATAATCCGCATATTTGCCATCAAACGTCGGTAGTCTTAACTTTGGTAAGCGAGAGGATTGTGGCATGGCAAAACTGAACGTATTTTCCATTAAGGAGCTATCACGCTGTTTTTAATCACCCAACAGTTGCATCAGCTTTGATTTACAACTAATACAAAGCTCCTCTATATCTCCTCTTTTGTCATCACTAGGGTCCTCTTTTTCTATTTCCGTTTGGAATGCCATAATCTGTTTTATATATGAATTTAAAACTTCTAGTCGGCATTCTAAATCTATGGCATTCCAAGAAGCAGTAGAACTCTCTAGCCTATTCTTTATTCGTGTGATATTTCCACGCGCTATTGATCTTTGTTGCTTTAAAGTGGCTACCTTTGAGCTAGGAGCAACTGTAGCACCCTCAGTTGGATTTGTGGGCATTTTATCCCTATTTTCTTTTTGTTAATCAAAATATTCAATTGTACCACAAAATTTTGCCTCGAATGAACGCCAACATGCATTCAAAGGGAAATGAACGAACGAGTAATACAGTCAAATCTGATTACTCAACATAGCAATGCACTTGCACCTTCTTTCTATTTTGATCGCACTCCAGCGACAACTTATCTACTTAAAATTTCATCAATTTTGAACTTAAGTCAGAATCTTTAACTGAGCTGGATTAAACTTCAGAAAATAAACAAGGGGTGTTTCGGGTAATCGGCAAAAAAAAATCCTTTGCAATTTATTAAATTTTTACACACATGGTCACTTTAACGACAATAGTTACTTTAGAAAATTGCTTGTATGGTATAATGCACTCTTATACGACGGAACTCCGCAACTCAAGAAAGATCGCTCACAGAATCAAACTCAGCACTCATTAGTATCCAAAGCTTTAGCATAAGAATTTTATATATGCATGTATGTAACTACACTCAAAAGCCACTCAATTTGTAATTAGTTATGCTATAATTCGAGCTATCATATGTATGTGCATTCGCAGCTAGCAGAACAAACAACAACCAAACTTCTGCTGACGCCTACACAATTCCCAATACGCTATTATTTAGAGTGAAATTATTAACATCAACTTAAGAGCAAACTGTTTACCGTACATATGTATGTATAAGCGCAGCATAAACGAGAATCTCAACTATGGCATGCAGTCAAGGTGAAAAGAGCTAATGACGAAAATGGTTAGGCCGCATACAATTCTAAGAGAAACGAATAGACTTGTGCTCCGCTCAAACCTAATATATGTAGCTCTTATTTTTTTTTTTCTCATTTCAAATGGTATTTATGCCAATGAACTAGTATGCCGCTCTTGTTCAAATAACTTGTACCGGTGCTTATTTATTAAATTAGCTCTATGTAAACCGATTATGTATTAATTTGGAGGGAAACTTCTGACAATGTGTTAAGATTCTGTACATATAGTATAATCATTCGATATGACATGAAAAAATGATCTTTCACGAATATTAAATTTTAACCAGGCGAGGTTTTATTAAGGCAAATTTTCCAACAACATCTACAATTTACAGTACCTCTATCATCTGTGACACAGATAAGCTCCGAGTCGGTTTACTCATCTTAGTTATGACTGGCAAAGATGTGTCCAAATTCGTCCAACTCCAATGTTCGTCCTTTTGGCTAAAGCTGTTTAGATATGCTTCTTCGGGGAGCTTTGCTATCCCTCTGCGGCACTTCAATCGCTTGGCGTCCAGACTTCCCTTTCCAGATTAATATGTACGGGGGCAATTAACCACAGCCAGTTAATTAAACTAATAAAACTCGCGAAAACAGGTCCCTGCTCGGGCGCCAATGTTGCAGCAAGGGTTTTTGCTGCTTTCGATATAAACGTTTAAATGAAAACGTACAAAGGTTCGGGACTATAAACTTCGGCAAGTTAGTAGCTATAGCGAAAATGAAACAAGTGTTACTAGCTGTGGTTTTCGAACGACTGACTTTAATGAGTATAAGTATGATGTTACAACAACTTTATAAGTTCATGGGGTTGTCATACACAGCAAATTAGGCACTAACTTATGTACAGTACGAAATTCATTTGGATAATTCTAAAAAAGGTATTAAAAGTATTAAAAGTAATAGTACAAGTGCAACTTAATATTTCAATGTAATTCAATGTAATTGTGATCTGCCCGAACAAGAACAACCCAAAGATTAGTTAATTTCCCTGACATTGATGGACTGCAACCGTCCCACTTTCGGCGGCGCTGCTGCTGGAAGCTTGACGCTGCCGAGCTTCTGGTACATATGTTTAAACTACATATGTGTAGTGGCCATTGACCTGCACTCGATAAAATCACTAGATCAGCTGATCCGATGTGCGACTCTTTGTGGATGTGCTTGCTAGCAGTTGGTAGCTGTGACCTTGGCCAGGATCACTAATTGGTAGTTCAACTTCTACTGACTTTCGGCTCGTACCTATGTATGTATGCAGTGGCGTGTGCTTACGTGCTGCTGTGGATGACTGTAAGATGGGTGGAGCTGGCAGTGGTGGTGATCCAGGAGTGCCTTGTCTGGTGGTACTTCACAGTTTACCCACGGCGGATAGTGGCCCTTTGCTCGATTTTATTTGGCGCTGACCTGCAATTGTGGCATTAGCGATTAGTTATTTTGGATGTTGAAGTATATCTGCGTATACTCGCGCGAATACTTGTGCACACACGCATGCACACATTGTATACCTGCATATACATATGTGCGTATGTCCCACTTATGTTCACAAATATTCGTGGGCTTATACATAAGAATCCACGTTTTTAGGATATAGCTCCTGACCGTGGGTTTACGTTTCACATTTCTTTGGTCACATTAGCCTACCTCAGATTCCATGGACTTTCTGCCACGGCTGCTGGTCAAGATCGTATAGCGTATAGTTGGCGGTATATTGCAAGACCGCTTAACTTGTTCAACTTTTTTTATTTTTTTTGTTGCTAGTTTTAAACTTGTTAACTCGACTTTCGCGCACTCTTAAACAACATTTTATTACACTGCCACCACCTTTTTATTGATCCCGTTGGCGAGGCGCAGAGCCTTTTATGGGAACGAGTGCGCTGAGAAGAACCGCTCATCCTCATCAACTCGCGCATGCCCAAAGCTCCACTTTCACATACTCCCGCACTCACATCCTTACCCTTAACTGCCTTACCGAGCCGTAGGGTTAGTGACGTTTCACGCCATGTTAGTAATACTGGGATAAGAGTGTTGAGGTATTAGGTAGTAATAGGAAATTCTCGTTAGGTCATTTTTTGACTTCCGGCAGACGCATACATACCCACTTACACTAAACAGAACGCTATAGCCTTGCACGTAAGAACAAGCAAAAGTTCAATACTGCTTTAATAACTCATACGGCCATTCTGCCGACGAGACACTTATAGTCTTGCGCGTGGAAACAACAAAACAAATGCAAGACAATAAGCGGAAGTGGCCCAGCAATTGCAAGTGTAGAAGTCACGCGGCTAATAACGTGCAGTAACTGAAATTAGGGCAAGAGTGTAGGTATTTAGACGCTAGCGTCGCTTTTATGTAGTCAGTTATTTCAACTCATCCGCTGAGACCGGCTGCCCTTGGTAATCCAAGGGAAATAAAGAATCTTAATCAAAATTAAGTGGTTAAATCTTACTGGCGCCCAACGTGGGGCCAAGCGAATAAAATCCTTATAAAGGACACGCGTGTTTGGCCGTGGGTTCGGACCCACCTCCTAAAAAGAAATAGACTCACTCAGAACTACAAGTGCTAAGTTTAAAAAAAAATTAAAAATAACAATTAAGTTTAAACAAATTTACCATTGAAGTGTAACAACCATCAATACAGCGATCTCAAGGATCACAATTAAGTTTAAAAAAATTTCATCATTGAAGTGTAACAACCATCAACACAGCGATCATCAAGGATCACACAAGATATTACAACGATCAGGGAGACACTAATGATATATTAACAACCATCAATACAGCGATCAAGGATCACACAAGATATTACAACGATCAGGGAGACACTAATGATATATTAACAACCATGAAATGTTGTACTTGCTTTTCCTTAGATTGTAGTGCATAGGATTGGCTAAGCCAACGAATTCTAATAATTTTTGGTAGCGACCGTAACCACTCCTTTATATGGACCTGTCCGATAATCCGGACGAGAGTCGCATACAAAATTGCAGTGCTTCGATTAAAATAAACGCGCGTTCTTGTATTTTCTTTTATTTGCTTTATTAAGGCCAGTTGTCCAAAGCAGTATTGGACGAACTAGCGCGTACGAATGCAAAATGAAAATGAGCGCAGTTTCAATGCTTACATGAATATTTATAGGCAATCATGACAATGCAGAACGTCAGTGATGCATTTTTTGCGTACCCAAATGCACAGCACAGGGTTGTATTTTCGACAGGACATTACAGTGAGTCCACATGTATATCAGATAACATAACATTTATGGTATAACATAAAACAATGAAGTAGATTAATATGTAAAAAAACGATGGTTGTTACAGTCTCCCCCTAGGATACAGAAATCGACCCGATGATGTATCCTATTTGGTAATCTTTCGAGGTCGTCCTCGACGTCTTAACATGTTGACTGGTGCTTCAGGAACATTGTCAGAGCTACGATATGGTGTCAATGATGATGCATGGTATGTGCCCAAAGGATACTGGAGATTGTCCTCATGAGCAATTACGTAGGAGGTGGCACCTTGTTTGTCAACAATCACGTAAGGCCCATCTCGGCGTGGAATAAACTTTGATGCTACACCCTTTGCAGCATTACTCAAAACGTGAGTTGTCACAAGCACTTTTGCTCCAATTTCTAGACCTTCTTGGTCGCGTCGTCGGGGATTGGTGACGGCTTTATTAGCGTCTTGTCGTTTGTGCTCATATTCTTGCGTAGCCTTGAACACGTCGGCGAGCGTGCTAAGATACGGTGTGATTTCAGCAATGAAATTTTCGGAGTGAATGATAGCTCTTAAGTCATGCTTGACGTCGTCGATTATGCGTAATTCACGCCCAAATGTAAGAAACGCAGCAGTATGCCCAGTACTTTGGCATCGTGTCGTGTTCATCGCAAATCGTATGGCTGGCAACTTCTCTGCCCAGTTACGATGTTGTCTTCCTACTAATATGGACAACTGCGTCTTCAAATCTCGATTCTTCCGCTCCACAGGATTTGCTTGAGGGTGATAGAATGGCGTAAACACTTGGCATATATCCAGACAGAAAGCAACCTTCTGCATCACACCTGACACGAATTGCACACCGTTGTCGCTTATTATCCGCCTTGGGACTCCATAGCGCAAGAATACCTCATCTATAAGCGTTTTAGCACAGTTTTCAGCGGATGCTTCTTTCAGTGGGAACAGTTCCACCCAGCGACTAGCCACGTCTTCAATAATATAAATCCACTGCAGGCCATTCGCGTCTGGTGGTAGTGGTCCAAACAGATCAATGGCTATGGCTTCAAAACGCTGTTTGCTGGAAACTGTCTGGTACAGTCCCATTGGCTTCAAGTTGGTTACCTTATAGCGTTGACACTCGATACAGTTGCGGACATATTTCTCAACGTCTTTTCGCATACCTGGCCAATAGTAACGCGATGATATTTTAGACAACGTCCGGTCGATTCCATAATGACCAGCAGTGTCTTTATTGTGGAAGTTATTTAAAATAGCCGGGCGATCGGATTCTGGAACAACTAGCTGGGCCTCCTCGCTCCCCTCGTCGTTGTAGCAGTAAAGCACGCCGTCATTCATGGTGAAACCTCGTTTACTCCAATGCACCACATCATCAGTTTCTCCCTCGAAACAATCAATAATTACTTTTAAAGTGGGATCACTAAGCTGGCTGTCGCGGATTTCCTTCGCTCCTAGACGTGGAAGATCAACGGCGAACGAGCATATATTGCATGATTCTTTGGATTCATGTCCATCCGCACAAGGTGGCCTTGACAACATGTCTGCCACGACATTTATTCTACCAGGTTTATAGTCGATGGTCAGATTATATGGCTGTAGGAGCAGTGCCCATCGAGCTAGGCGTCCAGTCGGTGATTTGAGTGCATAAGCCATTTAAGCGGCCGGTGGTCTGTGATGAGTTTTACCTCGGATCCCTCAATGTAGCCACGATACTTTTGGACAGCCCACACGATGGCAAGAGCTTCTCTTTCAATGGTAGAGTAGTTTTGCTCGGCTTTAGTCAAAAGCCTACTCGCATATTCTATGGGGTGTTCATCAGCACTCTCCCCCTGGATCAAAACTGCTCCTAGAGCGTATCCACTAGCGTCGGTTTTCAAAATAAATGGAATAGTTTCGTCGACTTGCTTCAGGATGGGCGACGTTATCAACAACTGTTTCAATTTGTCAAACGCACCTTGTTGGTCATCTGTCCATACCCAAGTAGCATTCTTTTTGGTCAACTGTGAAAGTGGTTTTGCGACATCTGCAAACTGTGGTACGAAACGCCTATACCACGAACAAGCTTGGAGGAACGATAGCAACTCTTTGGTGTTTTTCGGAGGTTTACGCAGTGATATTGCAGTGACCTTGTCTGGATCTACTCGTACGCCAGCTGATGTTAGGATGTGTCCAAGATATTTAACCTCGCGACAAACAAACCGACATTTTCCTTTGTTGACCTTAAGGCCAAATTGGCTTATCCGTTCAAAAAGCTTGCTGAGATCTTTAAGGTGCTCCTCGAAGCTACTGGAACATAGGATGATGTCGTCAAGGTACGCAAATATCGTGAGCTTACTTAAAGATGCTTTCAGTCGATCAATCAGCCGCTGAAACGTTGCCGGCGCATTTCGCAATCCAAAAGGCATGCGCGTAAATCTGTACGTACCAAACGGGGTAATAAATGCGGTCTTGTCCTGGTCTTCGCTCTTAACACCGATTTGCCAATAGCCTGCCTGCAGATCCAACGTTGACATGTAGTTAGTAGCTTTTGCTTCATGCAGCAAATCGTCGACTCGTGGAAGCGGATACCGATCTGGCTTGGTTAAGGCGTTTAGTTCTCGGTAGTCGATGCAAACTCGGATGTCGCCTGACTTTTTGGGCACGATAACCACAGGAGCTGCCCATGGCGATTCGCACTCTACGATGACACCAACTCTTAACATTTCATCTATTTCCTTTCTTAACAGGATCTTTCGTTGCGGTGATAATCGATACGGTGGCAAGGCGATTGGAAGATGCTCGCCCGTGTCGATGCTGTGTACGGCAAATGGGGTTGCGCATGTTGCTTCTTCGAAAACTGCCTTATGGTGTAATAATAATGAATCCAACTCTGCACGCTGCTGCATCGTTATCTCGCCACCAACCATCTGACGTGGCGGACTCAAATCAAGAGAGTATAACGGTAAGAAGTTTTCCTGGCAAAACTTTTCATAGGCGGTCATCTTTTCCTTTATTGGCGGTGCAAACAGGTGCGGTGTGTTTTCAGGTGTACGTTCACCAGCTGGGAGTGAATCTTTAAAAATCTTCTGCACAGAGTGTGGTGAATAATCGTTGGCATGTGAGCGTTTTATCCTTACTGCTGGTCCATAGTTTGCGTCTGGACACACTTCTGGAGGATCAGCCTCGTCGATTTTAGTGTTACGATTTTTAATGTAGCGTACGAAGTTGGAATATTCGTTTATGGCCTTAGTTTGAGGTGATTGTCTATATGTAGTTACCACATGCGCACCTGCTATATCTATAGCAAAGGGTATACCACT
>NW_016159006.1:96967-99061 GCF_001687245.7 Rhagoletis zephyria
AGCAGGACGATCCTGAGGGAGAATATTGGGATAATGCCAGTTATGACAATTATTACCAGAGCGAGGGTTACGAAGGATGTAACCAAGTTGAATACCAAGGCGAAGACGAAACAAAAGACGATGTGAATTTTTTAGGACAAAATCCCTCTTGCCCTATATCGAGCGAACAAACGGGGGAAGAGGTATAAAATTCCTTATTGACACTGGTGCTGCGAAGAGCTACATAAAACAACTCAGCGACCTAAGGGGAATCAAACCCGCAAACCGCACCTTTACAGCCAAATCTATCCATGGCACCACTAGAATTGACAAGTATTGTACAATCAACATTTTTGATAAAAATACTAGATTTTTTATCCTACCCAGCTTAGACACCTTCGACGGTATCATAGGTTTTGACCTATTAACGGAAGTAAACGGTAAAATAGACTGCAAAAGTGGACTTCTTAGTTATGACGGTGGACGGGAAAAACTCTTCCATCACTACTGCCCGGATGTTAATAAATTAATAGAAACGAACGTGAGCAAGTTGGATATTTCCGCACTATTGCAACAACATGCTAAAGTTTTCGCGGACCCCAACGAAGCTTTTCCCTATAACACCAATATTTTAGGAACAATAAGGACCACCGATAACCTTCCAGTTTACTCAAGGAGCTACCCATACCCCATAGCTTCATCCGAGTTTGTCAATAAGGAGATTTCGAATCTCTTGCGTGACGGTATAATAAGACCATCCCGCTCTCCTTATAATAATCCGATTTGGGTTGTAAGTAAGAAGGGCGTCGATGAGGACGGTAATAGGAAGTCCAGACTCGTGTTTGACTTTAGAAAACTGAACAACAAAACAGTGAGTGACAAGTACCCGATTCCGGACACTTCTGTAATTTTGGCTAACATTGGAAATGCCAGGTTCTTTTCAACAATAGACCTCAAGTCCGGATTCCACCAAATTAAGTTAGCCGAAAAGGATCGAGAAAAAACGGCATTTTCGGTCAATAACGGCAAGTACGAATTCTGTAGGCTTCCCTTTGGCCTAAAAAATGCTCCCAGCATTTTTCAGAGAGCCATTGATGACGTATTAAGAGAGGAAATCGGTAAAATATGCCACGTCTATGTGGACGACGTCATAATTTTTTCAGAAAGTGCTGAGCAACATTTAAAGGACATAGACCTGGTACTACAAAAACTTTACGCCGCTAATATGCGGGTGTCCGCCGACAAGTCCAAATTCTTTCAAGAAAGTGTCGAGTTTCTGGGCTTTACAGTATCCAAAGAGGGTATCAGGACATGCCCCGATAAAGTGAGGCATATTTTGGACTTCGCTGTCCCCAAATCATTAAGAGCCTTACGATCATTCATGGGGTTGTCTGGCTATTACAGACGATTCGTAAAGGACTACGCTGCGATTACAAAGCCCCTAACAAAATACCTACGTGGGGAAAATGGAAATATCGGTGCTAACCAATCCCGGAAAATAGAAATAACATTAGACGAAGAAGCACTTAACGCCTTTGGTAGAATTAAAAGGATTCTTGCATCAGAGGATGTACTGCTCCTTTACCCAGACTACAAGCAGCCCTTTCACTTGACAACGGATGCCTCTTCACATGCCATAGGCGCTGTTTTGTCACAAAACGGCCGATCTATCACTATGATCTCGAGAACTCTGTCTCAGGCAGAGGAATTCTATGCGGCCAATGAAAGAGAGCTCCTGGCGATTGTATGGGCACTACAAAAACTTCGTAACTACCTATACGGCGTAAAACACTTGAACATCTATACAGATCACCAACCGCTCACCTTCGCTTTGTCCGACAAAAACCCAAATGCAAAGATGAAAAGGTGGCGCGCTTTTGTTGAAGAGTACTCACCAAAGTTCCACTACAAACCAGGTAAAGAAAACTTTGTCGCCGATGCACTTTCCCGGCAACACATAAATACACTGGACAACGAGGTGGACACAGGAAATATGGCCACCAACAGCGAATTGTCACTAACTCAAGCAATACCTACAGTAAAAAACCCCATTAATTGTTTCCAAACTCAGATTATACTAGAGGAGGGCAGCAAATTACCGGTTAGCACGTCAAT
>NW_016159006.1:99826-100162 GCF_001687245.7 Rhagoletis zephyria
AAGAGAGGAAATCGGTAAAATATGCCACGTCTATGTGGACGACGTCATAATTTTTTCAGAAAGTGCTGAGCAACATTTAAAGGACATAGACCTGGTACTACAAAAACTTTACGCCGCTAATATGCGGGTGTCCGCCGACAAGTCCAAATTCTTTCAAGAAAGTGTCGAGTTTCTGGGCTTTACAGTATCCAAAGAGGGTATCAGGACATGCCCCGATAAAGTGAGGCATATTTTGGACTTCGCTGTCCCCAAATCATTAAGAGCCTTACGATCATTCATGGGGTTGTCTGGCTATTACAGACGATTCGTAAAGGACTACGCTGCGATTACAAAGCC
>NW_016159007.1:0-3810 GCF_001687245.7 Rhagoletis zephyria
GAAAAATTTTATTTTGTAAATATCTCAGAAACTATTATAGTAAAAATATTTCTGGTCTAGTTTTAATAGTGATATTTTTTGGGTTATATAAAAAGTATATTAAAAAAATATATAAATTTTTTGAGGAATTAAAAAAAAAAAATTCAAACTGGTTGAAATGCTAGATTTCCACTAGGCATTAAATGGCAAAAATGACAAATGACAAAGTCGGGCATTTAAAAAAAATCGTGTCATTATATTAAAAAAATGTTCATTAAATTCATTTCCACGTCACGTGGCATTATTTTAAATGGCATACATTTTTTGTCATTTCAATGCCTAGTGGAAATTCGGCATAAAAGATACTGAACATTTCAAGGTGTTTTTTAATATAAATTTTTGAACTTTGAAAAAATTTTTTTCCAACTCTAAATAAAAATTAATTTAATTTAAATGTAAATTTTTTAACATGACTTTATTCAGAGTTTAGAAAAAAATTCACAGTTCAAAAATGCATATCTATCTCAAAAAACACTTTGAAAATTCGCGGAATTTTTAAGATCAGTTAGAAGCATTTTATAAAAACATGTAGACTAAATTTTGAAAGTTTTTGGTTTAACGAAATTTTTAAATTTAAAATCCTGTGTATTTTTTACTTATGGGTATTTTGAATTTTTTGTGGTCTTAAACATAAGCTTTAAAAACATTTTTGCACCCATAATAGTGTATCCAAAAATAAACTCGCAAAATCGCTGAAATTGCGTAATGCAGAATTTTGCCTAATATTCGAAAAAAAAAAATTTAAAAAAAAATGTATGATAAAGGAAAAGATCTAGCCAAAATGCAGCCAAATCAAACATGGTCAATTCCAAACCATTGGTCGATTTGACATGGATTGACCCATGCATCGTTAGCACTAAGTTACCTGAAGTAGTATTAAAAACCATTAAGTTTATCGGCAATTAAAAAAATGCAATTAAAAATAGCAAATACGATATCGTAGCTACTTGCTTAATAAATTTCCTTGTGTGCTTTTAGAGGTTTCCTTTTAGCTTCGCAGTTTCACAGCGCCGCCAGCTCCTCTGCAGGAGTAAATCAGGTAGCTAAAGCAATTTCAATTAAATTCAAGTAAAGCCAAATAAATCGCACTGCCATTAGCCGCTCATTAAACCTCTACCCGGTGATTGCAAACTCCTCAGTCTGCTGCGAATTTATTTTCGGCCGCGTTAGAAGCGCTATGCTACTCCCGCTTTTAAGCGCTCGGGTATTTAAGTGAGTTTTGTTTTTGATCTTATTTGGTTTCCTTATTTTATTTTATTATTATGCTTTTAAGTAGCTTGTAAGCGGCAGCGGAGCAAATGCGCGCGTGCCAAAGTTGTTCGTCCAGCTGCTGTGGAGCAGATTTTGCAATCGTATCGTGGCTTTGCATCACTTTCGCGTTTTTTTTTTATTGATCGTTTGAAGGTATACTTCTTTTCTACTCTGTATTCTTTGCTTTAATTTCCTTTAATAATTTTGCCAATTCTCTTGGCGGTTTTTATGATATTTTTCTAAGTAAACACACCTTTTCGTTGTTCGTCTTTTATTTGTTTTTCTTTGCAACTTGGTAGTGTTGTTCTCATTTTTTAATAATTTCATTCCCTGTATGTGCTGACAGCCGCAATTAATTGCCACCTCTGTGATTTCCCCAATGCATTGTAGAGAAATTGAAATGAATCCGGTGATTTATTGCCATATTAAATTTTTGTCTAATATTTTGGGTGCGGCTCTGTCACTTCTTGGAGAAAACGCGGCTATAAAACAAAACTTTTTACTAAATGATTGACGATTTTTAAATGACTTCAAAAAAGTATGTATGTTACCGCATAACTTTGGACCACGTTAACTGATTTCTATAATTATATTTTTTTTAAGGAAATGTGGTACGTTCTGTACTAATTTGGTTTCGATCCGATCTTTGGATCATGAAATTTTTAAATTTGTATATGTTTTTGTCAAAAAAATAAAATAAAATACATGTCTACAATATGAACATGTAGGTACATTAGATGCCTTATTTTGCTAAAGTATTTAAGATGCTTCCACCGACAGCAGATTATGAAAATATCGCGATAGTTATCTAACAAAATGAAAAAAAATCAAATTCTGTATTGCAAAAACTGAATGAGCTACTCCGAAATCCGCGATTTCAAATACTGTTTTACGATAGGTTTAGATCTTTATATGGAAAAACCTTCATCTTGCCAATAAAAAAACAACAGATATCCAACCTAATGCCAGTTTTTTAATGCAACTAACCTGAAAGTTACCCACACGGCCCAAAGTGACTATTTGTTCGTTAGGATTTTCCAAATAGTATTAGATTTTCCAAAATTAATAAAATTGTAGCTAATTTAATGTAGTTTTTTAAACAGCGAACAAATTTCGATTTGTGTTCGAACTAGTAAATTAGGTTTAAGTAGCGCCATGTTGAGTAAAATCAGGTCTGGAATACTTTAAAGTTTGTTAGAAGTGTCAACAATGTCCTGTTTGAATGTGGGGTAGGGAAATACTTTCTGGTGCGCCTCTACCTCTTGAAAAATCATCTGTTTCTCGATTTCTTAAGTGGTTCCTTTTATTGAACTTTAGTACAAGTCTTATTGCCCTTGCGGCCGTTGCGTTCACAAAGATTATTTTTTCACTATTGCTTCAGCGCGAATATTATTTTTTGTTGTTTATCCAGCGACTGGGGTCAAATTATAAAAAAAGTTTGTAATCGTTTGTGTTTGATGTGACAGCAAATAATGCCTTAAAAATACTTAAAATTGTAGATAGTTTAATGTAGTTTTTAAAAATGCAAAGAACATACAAAATGGCAACAAAAGCCGCGAAGTCTATTGTGGAAAATATGTGGTACATTTCAAAAAAATGTGGTACATTTCCAAAAAATGTGGAAGGTCTCAGGTTCTGGATCAAACTTTGTACAAAAATTTAAAAAATTCTGCAAGGGTTCACCTGAATTGTAAACTCTTTAATTAAACCCAAAAAAAAAATTAATTTTAGTACAACAAAGTACAAGATTGAAGTTACTAAAAATTACGTTGAGTTTTGGGAATTTTTTTTCTTGACAGTATAAAGCAGGTGCATATTTTGTGAGATTTCCGCAACCTTGCGGACTGCAGCCAGCTTTTTTTCACATCACGATTAGCGAACAAATGTGGCACGTTCCAGAAACCGATACTTGGGATTTGCCGATTTTGACAATTCTCAAGTAAAAGAAAACAAAGCCTCGGAAACTTTAGATGCACTGAAATAGGCTAATATTTTCACAAAAATCGCCGTTTTATTTAATTTTTGCTATTTATTCTTTTTATAAATTATATATTTTGCAATTAACCACAATAAAACCACGTTTCCTGTCGAAAAATTGATTATTGAGAAAATTTACTATTTTAAAGTTTATTTTATCCTCCCATTCGGCTTTGTTTACTTTTACTTGAAAAATTTCATCGCCGCCGGGAATGTGTAATCTTGTATTATATCATTCTTTTTACCATATAGTGTTTAGTGTTGGACAATTTTTGCTCTTAAAATTAAGAAAATTATGTCGAGCAAAAATAAAACTACTCAAAAACGCGAATATGTGGTAGATTTCAGACCTTGTGTGGTAGATGTGGTATAATAATAATAATAATATCCCAACGGTTTTTACCCTCCATTCCCGCCCATCCGCACGAGGGGCGCAGTCCGCATGACGTACGGAACCAATATTTTAAATTTTTGTGCCGAGTCACGATAGGCAGGAGTTTGTTAAGTGTCGAGATCTAAAACTGTTCAGCTACAGAACTAAAT
>NW_016159007.1:5104-50948 GCF_001687245.7 Rhagoletis zephyria
GAGCTATTGGAGCGTAAACGAGGTTGCAGACGATTCACGTTCATGCGAATTCTTAGAAAATACAATAATATCGACGAAAACCATTCGGGTCACGCTGTGGTCTTATTAAATTTGAACTTCACTGCACTAATCAATGTTTTGTAGTCTGAACAAAAATTCCGAGAAAATCTACTTAATGTGGGGTTTGGGCATAATAATTTCAACTTTTTTGTGATTTGTGTCTAAAAACTTGCCGACGTTTAGTAAAAATTTTGTATAATATTCCCGATGAAAACCTTTTCAGTTTTCCATTTTCCAACATCATTTTTTTATAATTTCTAAAATGACATAAATAAAGCCACTGAGCTCAATTCGTCTCAGGTAAGCTGCTGTTGCTTTACCGATTTTTCCCTTTTACACCCAACTACAACCAAATCCAACTAAATGATTTTGTTGCTAAATATTATTTACATAGTTATTTATTATTAAAATAAAATATTTTCTCTGAATACATAAAAAAATCTATGTATATAATTATTTTACTTATAAATTTTGAAACTAATGTTAATATTTTATTTTTATTTTTTACAGGTATGTATTTTCAATTGAATCCATCGCTTAGTATCCCGTAAAAAATGTGCTGAGTAAGTACAAATGAAAAAGTGAGAGTTTCTTCGAAATTCCTTCATTTGTTTGGTGAAGTACTTTTTATCTCAAAATTACCTTTCAAAATTTCTTAATGCACTTGTTATTTAACATTTTACTTCCGTTCACATACTAAGCATCAAAGTGTCTAATGGTTTTCAAACTAACTACTTTTAAGTTGTGATCATTATAATACGCACACACACATACTACGCTATAGGCATATTTTCAACCGTCTTTCCGACCACTGCAGCCTTCTGGTGGAATAGTAAGCGAAAGTACTAATTTCGAGCAATTCGTTATGCTGCAAGCGTACTTGCTGCTAAATCGCCTGAGTGAAGTAGTAATTTTGCAATAGCTTTAAATTGCTATTGATTGCCTATCAACAAACTACCGTTGCAGCGGCTGGATAATTAATTTATAATTGATTCTATGTGCAATAGACAATGAATAATTAATCATTACAGAGATTGCAGTAACTGTAGATGTAAAGAAGTTTATACATTTCTATGTGTGTAGATTAGGGTGGTCCAAAAATGCATGTGAAAAAGTAAAGTCGGAATTTTTATGCTTCACGCCCTAGGATTGTTCTATACCAAAAAACTATATCCCTATTTTTTTATTTTGGAATCAAAAAATATTTAGAGGTCACTCAAAGCGCCCCAAGTTCTCCATGTATTTTATTTGGGGCAAAAACAACTTTTCGTAGAAATGGTACAGAATTCTTGAAAATCAATATTCTTCGATCGGAAAACTCTCTTTATCTGTAGGAGACAATAATACCCAATCGTTTATTTAACCATTTTTTCATTGCAACTATAATTTATAGCTCCGCCGAAAACCCATAAAAACCCCGAAAAATGCAATGGGGCGACCAATAAAAAATCGCTAGTATTAAAAGATGGTTACTCAGACAATTGGATATTATTACTGAAAGTCTCCTGAAGAGAACCAGAGTTTTCTGATCGAAAAATATTGATTTTCAAGAATTCTATGCCATTTCTACGAAAAGTTTTATTTTTCCCATATAAATATATATGGAAAACTTTGAGCGCTTTGAGCGACCTCTAAATATTTTTTAGTTTCAAAATAAAAAAATAGGAGTACATATACTTTTTTCGATATAAATAATCCTAGGGGGTGAGAGCATTACAATTCCGACTTTACTGTTTCTGGACCACCCTTGTGTAGACACAGCAATTCGATTATTATTTATCAGATTCATTTATCATAAGGCTCAAATTAAGATATTAAGTAAATGGTTTTCAAACAGTCTGACAAGGCTTTAGATATGACAAATTTAAAGAAGGATTGAGAAGCAAAAAAAAAGATAATTTTAGGATAAAGTGAGAATTAAATAAAAAAAAATATTAAAAAAAAAAATTAGTTTTCATGTTTTATCCTCTAATAGCCAAATTCGTCGCTGAAGTTTCCTTGAATTTCGTTGGAATAATTTTTTCAAGACCAAATCAGTTTATTGGCAGCATTTTCTAGCGCCTTATTTAATATTCAACTAATGAATTTTTAATGACTTGACATTTAGTTATTTAGCGCACAGTAGCCAGCGCGATGACTTTAATGTTTTTTTTTTTCCTTCTACACAAACATATTCGTAATATAATTGCATTGCGTATACGCAGTGGGCATTCAAAATGAAAAAACAAAATCCATTTCATTGTGCAAAAAATTCGTTGCATTTGTAATAGCAAACATCGTTGGAATTGTGAATGCAACATGCATGCAATAGATTGTCAGCTGGGTGAATGTACGGTAAAAGCTAAGGTGCTGACTGTACTCGCGACATTACAATCACGTAATAGTCGCGTATCAGTACGAGTACTTAACAGTAGCTTTCAGCTGCCGTTCAATAATTACCTGCCAATGATGATCTTGCAAGTTAACGCAATGTTTGTTTGATGGCTGAGGATCGGCGCGCACGCGCTCTATGCGTAGCTAATTAATTCATTTGATTTGCAATAATGAAAAAAAAAACAATAAAAAAAACTGCAAAGAGCTTAAGCTATGGAAGCAATACTAATGCAAATGTTTTTTTTTTTGTAGACATAAGTGTGCGGTTTATTGTAGTATTGTTTGCTGTCGCATTTGACTGGCACGCGCCAAACCAGTCCTTGGCAGCTGCACCCAAAATGCCGAAGTCGCTTTTTCTTCTCTCTGTTGTGGCCCAGCAGCAGCTGTTGGTGCGGCATAATTGATGAGGCATTCGATTACGACAGCGAATCGACTCGTGGCCAGCAGAGTCATGCATAAACACATGCATACTTATGTACGTATGTACGTATATAAATAAGTAGAATCAAGAGGAGGTATGCCATTGTATTCAATATTTGCAAAGAAGCCATTATGACTTTGGCTTCAAGCAGAAAAATACTTTGTCAGAAGTTATAAAAAGTTTGAATTTCATAAACATGATGAGGTAAACAACTTCTAAGTGGAAGGGGAACTGAAAGTACTTAGAAATTTCATTTATCTAGAAGCTAAAATAACACCGTGCGACAGTAAATTTTATGCACACAAAAAAATGAATATATTCGCGAACCTATGAGTAAATTATAGTGAAACTTTGAAATTTAAAAAATAGGATTATTTAAAAAAATTATTTAAAAAAATCAGTGCAATGTAGGATAACAATAAGGGTATCGGCTTATTCATCACGGTTTTCTCTTAGTTCTCGCCAGTGGCTCTAAGTAAACTAGAGATTTCATACCTTTATTTATTCTTCATTTCTTTGCCCAGCGCTGACTACTTTCTAACCGTGTGTGGAAATTATAATTTTTTTATATTTATAGCTGCATCCGATTATGCTACCGAAACTCTCACTTTCGATTTCGAGTGGATATTTCTGATTTCGAAAACTATCAGAGAAGCTCCTTTCCTTTGAGATTTACAACTATCCAACTTCTATATAATATGAGGGCATACTTGAATATTCAGCTTCACCTAAGCGGCTTGGTACCTGGGAATAATATTTTCTTCGTTGCTTTCGTCTATGACAACTTTGATTTTCTGATCTTTTATCGGCTTGTCCAAGGATCGAATACAGCTTTTTGGCCTTTCCGTAATACATAAATGTATGTCCGTTGGCTAATCACTTGAATCCTTAGTTTATATCCGAGAACCAGCCCTCAGCGATTAGTAAAGGGATAAAACCAGCGATTTATTTCTTGGTCTTGGTCCTGGTGATTTTAGAGGGGTGTGCTCTGATGAAGTCTAAGCTTTATTTTTCTGAAGTAGAAGAGCTCTGCTTGCCGCTCAACTTAGCTGAAAAGGCGTTTTAATACTTCCTATGGGCCTACTCCTTGTACTAGGACTATGAATAGTTGGAGTTTGAGCCTTGATGCAACTAGGGCGTAATCGAAGGGGTGGACATTACTTTTTACGGCCATATTCGGTTTAAAGTGCGCAAAATCTGGTGTAGTAAGATGGTTTTAGGGAATGAGGCAGGGGTCGAATTCATTTTTGTTGTCAGTTTCGGATTCAGAGGTTCAAAAAACATGAAAATACATAACATTAATTTTTTATGAAGGGGGGTTGTAGGGAATTAGATAGGGATCCTATTTATTTTATGTATTCAAAAAACATCTCAACTTTGCATGAAAAATTTAACTTCAATAACTGGAGGTGGCTCTAAGGTGTGGTAGTGGAAAAATTATCCATTGAGATTACTTTTTATGGTCGTACTCCCTTCAAGCAGCCCAAGCAACCTAGAAATAGTGAGTTTCACCTTCTGGTTCACTACATATTTTTTGTTGTGTGCCTGTGAAATTAGTATTCAAATACTTTTTGTATTTTTCAATTGAAAGTTTTCAAGACCTATTTTGTGTTATTTGGTATATTCACTAAAGTTACGGCCTCAGGCATTTTGGAACAACTTAGGCAAAGAAATTTCACCGAAAAAACTAACCAGATGAAGTTAACAAATAAGGTACAACACACCTGAAAAATTTCCCCTGGAAGTAGATTAAAAAAGAAAAGTTCTATACCCCATATTCTAAGCAAAGTGAGACCGTCCACTCCGGCGAGGTCTTTGAAAATTTTCAAAAAAAAAAAAAATCACATTGTAATCAAAGAAATATTTTTTTGAAATCTGCTCTGCTATTTGATTTCACTACTACAATTCATTAAGCAAATCTTCGTTGAGCGCAAATCACGACAGCCGCCTAGCTTAAAGTCAAGTTCAATTACTACAATGTTGCCGCCAACTAGATATTATTTGCTATGTGCCACACTAAAAGGTACATATCTGACCATCATGAGTGCGCACGCGCGGCTGCTCACTCACAATCAACTGGTTGAGTCGAAGTGCAAGCAGGAACCAGCTACTAATAGAATACACACACATGCATGCAAACCTGCAATGCAATCAAGCGTGCATCAATGCATACAGCTCTCCTAAAAGTCAGCGAAGGCAGCAGTCAATGCCACAGCAATCGACCCGATCTACGCTAAATGCACTAGATGCTGCCAAGTAGCAACGAAGGAGGCCAACAGTTAGAATCGATGGTAAATTTATGTGGGGCTCGTGCTAAGGCACTTAATATTGGCTGTTTAACAAGTTCGCAACAACTGCAGTACGCATACATATGTTGCTACATTCAGACACACATACATGCAAACAAGTTCAAATATAAATACAACCGCCTGCGCGCCAACATTAAGATGCATTGATGAGCAGTTGCCCAGCTGCGCAAGCACTTAAAAATGCTATCCACACATTTAAAAAGCATAGCTATTGAAAAGCAAGGAAGTGGGCGGCGTGCACAGGCAGGCGAGAAGTGGTGGCTACTACGCAGGCTACTGGTATTGCAGCAACATTTAAGCGCAGCATATGCGCTCGACGCTGACAATGGGTGATATTTATGATGCTGTCAAGTAAACTCGCTGCTTCTATGTTCTTTTTTTTTTGTTTTTTTTTTGCTTTTGTTACTGCACTATCACTTGCTGCCAATTGCTTTTATGTCTTTTTGCTGTTTTAATGCTTCATAATATTAACGCTGTTCGTTACTTGTTGCTAGACTCTCATTGTTATGATGGTTCAAGACGCCAAATGATGTTGTCGCCGTTAGAATGGCACACAGCACGCCACACTGTACGTAGTAAGAGGAAGAAGACGCGGGAGGTGGAGAATCTTTAAATGCGGACATAAAACCGGCTATACCATTTGTATAGCGCGCTCTTCGTTACATGGAACGACTAGAAAATATTATTTAATTGTACTCATAAAGCCAAGTTTTCAATTACCTTTCTTAGAATATTAAATCAAAAGACTTTGGGCACGAACTTGTATTTTACAGTATGGCAATTGGTTTTGAACACGCGAAGAAATCGACATAGTAACACTCAATAATGAAAAAGTACGGGGTAACTGAAAAAATTACTATTTTGTGCTCTTAACCAAAATATATTGTAATTATATTAAGGAGCAAACACCATCTACCTCCCCCTTCGAGTTAAAAGAGAAATAGTATACCTCTTACAAGAAAGAAGAGTATTTGTGCGATACAAAGACTTAAACTCTATAAAGCCAGGTCGAGTTGATCGAAAAGTCCCTCAGCTTCAAGGATTCTTGTCTTATGGGGAGACAAAGGGAGACCTCTGTGCTTTATATGAAAATACAAAGCACAGCTTAAGTCGCAAAAGCAAAGCTGAAATGTAAGGCGTTACTCTGGATAAGAATATGAGCTTAAAGGAAACATTACTCAATGTAAAGATAAGGATTCTATAGGTAAAATGTGGGAGGACAAAACCGTGCCTTGGGCTGCTCATTTTGTTTAGCCGACTACTGTAGTTTCTTCTAGGTTGGGGTTTTTGCTTTTATGGTGGCTTCAAATGAGAAAAAAAAAACATTGAATTGATTCGTTTTCATTTTTAGTGATATCCAAGCTTCAATTAGAGCTATAATCTCCGCTGCTTCTTAGTTAAAAATTTAACTGAACTGTTGCCGATCTTTGTCAAAGGAATATATAGGACTACTGTATTGCAGATGGGCTTACCAGAGGCACGATTAAGCTGAATCTTTTAGTGAAATAACGCACTGTCATAGCTTTTGTACCTTTCTGCTGCTCTTGAAAGAACTTTTTAACGCACAAGCAGATTAAATATGGATGCAAGTGACTACCTATATGATGTCTGCAAATACAAGGCTTGGCTTGGATCTCGCAGCTTAAGTATCTTCCCTAAGGAGTAAGGATATGTTACGTACCCTTGCCCATATTTTCTATCTAGCGTCTTGCACTGTATAAGACCGTAGTTTGTGTTCCTAACTCACCATTTTTTGACAACCTTACAATTTTGCTCAGTGTTTGGCCGATCTTCTCTTTGAATTTGTGGTATGCGTCCGACGCCAATGGAGCTTATGGAAACCTTTTTATGACAGAAATACACTCGGAGGTTTGTCATTGTCTGCCGAGGGTCGAACTTCTTCTTTTTCCTTGAGCTCTGTAACCGCCTAAGCGATTTGGGCCAAATTGCCTAGGGTAGTCCGCTTTTTCTAATTTATATGTTGAACGCACTAGAAATCGAACTCAGATTCTGCGGAGTGGTAGTATGCACATTTAGCCATAAGTTCTGGATCGCAGAAAAACTGTAAAGAATTAATTCGAAAAAATTTAATATACAATTTGGATGGTAATTATGTATTTATTAAAATCTTCCTTTCATCAGAAATAATTTACGCAATCGCCGGCAGATTTTAAATATCTTTTACGATCATTTTGCGACACATTTAATTGCTTTATTGTAGATGCTTGTCAAATATTTCCGGGAAGCAATTACAAGTTTGCGTACAATTCTTTTCATGCGTACATGATGACATACATACTTACATATGTATGTATGTCTAAGTTCGTGGTACAATTTTATTGTCGCAAGATTAAGACTCAAATAAAAATTTATTACCATAATCACATTGCTCGTTTTTAAGTATTTTGCTTGATTACGTATGTATTTAGCTGCTTCACCACGCCAGCACGTATACATATTTCTGCGTAATGGGTTCAGTTGTGAGGTAAAAATAAAGAAAAAGAACAAACTTTTTTCAGAAGACAAAATACAAAATAAAAATGCAAATGCGCCAGTCAGTGACTTGTAAGGGCAATCGGGATTTTGTGGATATTTTCTTTGCTCATTCTCAAGAGAGTCCTCGTTTTTAGTGGGCCTTAGCTATTCCAGATCGGTCTGGTAATCCTATATAATGCAGTACTGCTCTATCAGTGATTGGCTTTCCATAAGCGTGGTGGCCATGTTTGCTGCGCGGGACACATTTATTGCAGAACCGAGCCTCGCTAGTTAATCCCCGTTCTAGTTCCCGTATATATCCCTATGGCTTGGGACAAATGCGGTAGTTAGAATATATATCGGGAAGAAGCATTTTAGTAAATTTTGACTTTATTTGTTTTTTTTTTTCTACGAAAATATATGTGGTAACTAATTAGATAAAAAATTCGATGGCAATAGCAATAGAAAATTAATAACAAAATTGATAACGAATTCGATAAAATATCGATAACAAAATTGATAAAAATATCGATAATAAAATCGATAAAAAATATTGAAAACAAAATCGATAAAATATAGATTTCAAAATAGATAAAAATATCGATAACAATTCCGATAACAATATCGATAGAAAATCTATAACAAGATTGATAAAAATATCGATAACGAAATCGATAAACATGCCCATAACTATAACGATAAACATTACCGATACAAATTTCTGTAACAAAATCGATAAACATATCGATTATTTTATATCGATAAGTTCCGAGAATCCCGCAAATCTCTATAATCCCGAAATAGCTCTCAGATTGAGTATCTGCGTCTCTATCTATGCATATCCTTTTTTCTTTAATTACATTTATTTTAATCTTTCTTCCTCTACTTTTGCCTCTATCCTTTTCTTTATCTATGTCTTTTTCTTAGTGTTATTCTTTAACCTTTTATTAGAAAGTTTTTGTTAAATTAATACCAAGAAGCACACTCAAGAAGCACTTGTTTCAGCCCCAATCATTTCCATTGCACCATTTCCGTGTGCAATTTCCGTTGAATTTGTCAATTTACTCCCAACCAACCAACCGCCGCTAAAGAAGTTTCGCTTCAAAAAATCGATTTTGAATAAGTTAATAGGAAATGATCCTACAACTCTCATAACACATTTCCCTAACTTTTGTTCAAAATGGTGTTATCGGTGCAAGTTCTAAGACATTTTCTTTCAAAATTTCTACATATCATTTCAAAGCAAAGCTTACGGTACCTTGCCACATTTGGCGTCAGCTCATACAACCCATAAAATACGCACAGCGGCCGTAGCTACGTAAAAGACCATCTATTGATTGCAGCTACTTTTTAATGGCGCGTTGTCCATTTTCGCCTCTGGCTTATTTGACACTTTGTTATTTGTTAGTTCTTATTTTTATTTGCGTCAGCACATGCTCATTCTATGTAAGTTTACTATGAGCATGCGCGAATGACAAGTTGTCGCAGTTGGTCATGTGCAAGTATGAGCCGTGTCTACATTGGCGGCTGGCACAAGAAAAACAAAAAAAAAAAAAACAAATACACTTAAACACAAATCAGCACTCTTCGTGCAAATCCTACTGATGAAATTTTGCTCGCGCGCAGTGACAAAATGACAAAATGATTTATCCTCAACTTACTGCGACCACATAATAACTTGTTTACAGCAGAGAAACTACGCATTAAACGCACATAAAAAGCTGTGCGTCTGCTGTAAGAATATACCTAAGAGTATGGACTTTTTTTTATAGGTTTTTAGAGTTTTTTTTTGTGTGTCTTTTGAAGCTTGTCGTTACTGTCGAAGCAATCAATCGCTGAGATTTACTGTTGCCGTTTGTCACCAATAATTTTTTCTCTAATTTTAATTTAGCATTTGTACTTGTTTGTGTCGTAACTAGCTTGTTGCCACTTCTTGGTTTTTAAGCATGTGACTGATTTTTAATTACATTTTTAATTGATACTGATGTTTTAACAGCAAAGGCAAACAATGTCTCTAACGATCGGTCAGTTAGTAAATTGAAGGAATTGTACGAACTATGGCTAAAATGGCGACAATTGTAACTGACTATTTTTTAGAAGGAGCAACAAATTAAGAACCTTTTTCAGCCTGGTTCGGGAAGCATCTATGTTATAAATATCATTTCATTATTCATGAGATCAGAGCAAAAATAAATGTCATTACCAAAGACTGTTAGCATTCGGCCTCTAACTCCGAAAACTTAAAATAATTTCTTACTACTGGTTCAGAGTATGGAACAGAAAACATGGTTGTTAATATTAGGAATACTTTTGATATTTAAGACATTTTTAGTTTACGATGCAAGAATGCGGTAAAACAATTCATGATTGGCAAGGAAGAGAAAACTAATAAATGCAAGTAGAGAATTTCCTATTCGGTCAGGTCCAATCCCTTGGGCACTAACTTAAGTAAATTAATTAGGTTTATGTCATACAGTTCTATAAGACAAACCAAGGAAAGCCTCGCCTAGAAGCATCATTCTTGTTCTACAGTGGGGAGCAGAAATGAAAACATGGTGATTTTTTTTTATTTTTTCATAAAAATATGGTTTATGCTTTAACCAAAACCATATAAATTAAACTCTATACTGAGCTTAGGAAAATTTAGCAAATTTTCCTTAAAATTTAAGCTTTTTAATCCAGCAAATAAAATATTAAAAATCAACGTAACCGCTTAAAACTTGCACTTTATTGTACTAAAATTTAATGGGCTATGAAACTACATACTCAAAAAAAATCTAAAAAATCACATTAAAAAGCTCAACACTTTAATGAAAATTTGTTAAATTTTTCTAAGCTCTGCTTAAAGTTTGATTTATATGGTTTTGATTAAAGCATGAACCATATTTTTGTGAAAAAAATTAGGAAAAAAAGTTGCTTTAAAAACCTTGCAAATAATTAACTAAAATCACCATGTACTAATTTCTGCTCCCCACTTGATATACTTAGTGCTGAAAAACCGCTAATTAGGTGCTCTAACATTTCTTTTGCTTTTGCTGATTTCTAGCTGTGACAAGGAAGGTTGTGGAACAGTCAAATTCCCTCAAAGTCACCTCCCAAGGTCCGATGTTTTGCTAAATCCGCAATGAGTCGAAATACTTACAATTGGCAAAATATTTATAAAACTTTTTTGGGAAACTTTTTTTTTTGTGGGCACCCTAAAATTGTTTTAGCTCGTTTTTATTATGTAACATTTATTAACTGGAACAGGAGAATCGATTTTCTTCAAAGTTGCTACTTTTTCTGCACTTTGCACTAAAATATTTAATACAAACAAACAAAAATTTTTTAGTTTTTCACGCGATTTTCCAAAACTTTTCGAAATTTTATGGATCATTTATAGATATCATTTTTTTGTGGCTTTTCATGTTTCGTTTGGCACATTTCGGGATTCCACAGAAATTTTCAGATCCAATGGTATCTAACTTTGCTTTGTTTTTGCTCTAAAAGTAGGCGAACTTTGCTGTCCTTATAATTTTTTCCTTAGAAAATAAAAATCAACATGTTTTTGCTTCTTTTACTGATACCATTACTAGGTGCAGTTAAGGAAACATTTTGTTATTAAGGTAGTGTCTCTGCATTCCATTAATCGATTTACTTGCATACATATGTACATCCTTGACAACTCAATTTTACCGCAAAATTTCAACTAAATTGTCTAGTAGTTATGTGCTTTAATAACCCACATTTATAACACTTTTTTCATTTGACCATATGCCTTTGTACGCTCTATCCCTACATGTATCATAATTTATGTGCGCAAATTAGCAAACTATCTGTGCCTTAACGCATAATGATCTAAACACGGAAAGGTAGAAATCTCCTAAAAGCAGGAAAATAAAAATTAAAAAGCGCTTGCGACAAGCCTGCAGCTGTGCAAGGCAATCAGTGGCCGGCTAAACCCTATACAGCGAGGCCAAACCATAAGAAGCAGCCTACTGTGCCAAATCGGCTTATGCTGCATATAAATTTGCCACACAGAAAAAAGGGAATAAAGCACAAGCGACCACACTTAAAAGAAATGAGCAACATCAGCCAGAAGCAAAGAGCCATCAACATCATCACAGTCAGCATGAGCAGCAGCTATTTATGTACATCAACAGCAGCATCAGCCACTCAGGCATCAAGCCAGCAACAGATGCGAGCGCACGTGTGCATTGTGCTTGATATGGCAAACCTTAAATAAATAAATAAATATATGTGGAAAAAGAAAGAAAAAAGGGTTAAAAATGCAAACGCTTGCGTTGAAGATGCCAGTTTTTTTTTTATGGATGCCAAAATAAAAGATACAAAATTACAATAACAAAGATGAAATAAAATAAAAGATGCGGCAGAGTTGCATCAATCGCCGTAGTGTGCTAGCCTTTTCGCCACGCCAACAGCTTGTGCACGGCGGATTCGCATTTAAGCGTGAATTGTGAACGGCCACAGCGTGGTTGGCAAGTCATCTTCGTGGAAGGTTGTGATGTATGCCAGCAGCGTAAGATGTGTTCTTTCTTATGCAAGTTTTTAAGTGTAAAAGCCTCTTAATGCTCTCGCTTGGTTTGGCTAGCACTGGGTTGGCTTGTCAGGCAAAATGAAAGCTCAGCTGGTTAGACAAGCTATCGACGAAAATAAGAAGTCATGCGAGAAATGTGCAGCATAAGTATATACATATTTACATACATATGTATATATGTATCTGAAGGTAATATATACTTATGTATGTATGTATCATGATTGCATAAAAGAACACAATAACCGCCCAACAATGTTTAAAGTAGCTGTAAGCATAGTACCCTCGCTGCTGTTGCTGTAACTGATTTGTTGCCAACATCAACGAGTTCTTGTTCTGGCAAAAGCGAATAATTTTGTTGCTTAAACTTGTTCTTGGCCTTAAAATTTAACTATCGCTGCTGGTAAGGGCACCTGATAGTGGAGTGCCTTCAATCGGGTTGCACCAATGATTGCGTTGTTTTGATATGGCAAGCGAATTTTCATGATACTTCAGACGATAGTATTTTTACGTAACTCTTTTAGCTTATTTTTGATGATTTTATGACGCTTCAAAAAAAGTTTTAAATCCCAAGTTTCTATATATACATAAATACTAAGCGAAACAATGATGGATGTTTAGCGTTCATCCTACACCACAATTTTCAGTATCGTATAATCGGAGAAGATACCTCACCAGAATGTCTGGCATACGTATTCGGTTAGGTGACGTAGAACTCAAAATATTCAGCATATATTCATACATTTATACGTATGTATGTATGTATATACTTTTACGCGTCAATATATAACTCTGTTTTACATACATATTGTAGGTGCATTCTTCAAAGGTTCAAAGCAAGGCACATTGAACAGGTATTATCAGTACAGCAGGTGATTTGATTTTTTTTTTTTTTTGTAAATTGTTTGGTCTCGAAAATGTTAATTATTTTTAATTTCTTCTTACAAAAATTCACAATTGCTAAAATCTATTTGCATGTGAAACCCTTTTCCAGTCAAAACGAGCGATTGAATTGCAGCTTCCAACTGAGCAGCACGAACGCTGATTTCTGAGCCTTGCAAAATATGAATCAATGCTTCGAGAAGAAAATAAATTTACTAAGAAAGACAGTTGCAACAATTTTTATTTTTCCAATTTTTTTTTATTAGTTTTTGTTTGTATGTCACATGGCACTTTTTGATTTAGAAGAAAAATCAGAACAGTTTTTGACACTTTTGATACCAGAAGCAACAAAAAAATACACGCAAATGTTGTTTTTGCTTTAATGCTCTAAACCTGCATGATAGGTCTTGGTTCGCGAGCCACACTCTTTGTCATTCCATTAAGTATTCGTCGATATTCTTACACCAACAGATGTCCATATCGGCGAAGGTTTCAACAGTTATGGGATTCAGGTGCCAATTAGGAACGTAAAAACGGAGTACGCATGTTGATGCCAAAACGACGAGAGTAAAATAATACTCATCATACATGCCGTGGTGGTCTTGGAAAGTGTTCTCACTACTAAAAACCGAGCAACACACAAACAATTATGACTCCTATCGGGAAGGAAACCCTCCTATCCGCTAATAGAACAGTACATCAACATCAGTTAATTCTATGAACGCTCAGATAACTCGCAGCGTTAATCGCAACGGCTACTGTGAAAGAAAACGTTCCTAGTAGCGTTGGACGTATAAAGGCTTTTGGAAAAGTTTCTTACTTCACGCTACTAGGAGACATTCAAATATTCTGTAGAAAACCACAGGGAATCAAACGAAGCGGACTTTTTTGAGGTCAAACTTCGAGGCCATAAAGAGTTAACAGGACAATTCTGGCAACTGTATTTCAATTCTCCATAGTCTTTCGACAGACAAAAGTCTTTCGTTAGACAATTAACAATTCTTGCAACTATCTTGAAAGCTATTTTCGGCATTTCGAAATATCTGTTTTCAAAAGATTAAACGAAATTAAAAACCTTTTTTTTTTTCTTTTTAAAACCATACAAATGACAAATCAAATTTGCTTTTAGCAATAAGTATTCTAAAAATGAAATAAGAATTTTTTTTTTCTAAAACACAAAAAAATACAAATTAAAATAAAAAAATATATATATAAAAAATTCATTAATTAAAAAATAAAAAATGATAAAACAAATTTCTAAAAATTAAATGATTTAAAAAAATATGTTTTATTTTGAAATCACAGAATCTAGAAGTTATAAGAAAATTAAAATAAAAAGAAAAAATATTTGCCCAATAATATAATTTAAGAATTTAGAGTAAAATCAATCAAAAATATAAAAATAAATAGAAATAAGTAAAAAAAATATTTTTAAAACAATAAAATCTAAAAATTACCAAGAAATTTAATAAAAAACAACAACACATTTAAAATAACAAAAAATACGTTTCTAGAAGTTAAATAAATTAAAAAAACACATTATTTTGAAAACAACAAAATCAAAAACTTAAAAGGAAAACAATCAAAACAGTTCCTAAAAATTTAGTAAAATCAAAAAGAAGAAAAACATGCCTTTCTAAAAATTAAATAAATTAAAAAAACAACTTTTTCTTTTGAAAACAATAAATCTAAAAATTAGAGCAAAATAACATTAAAAAAATAAAAATAAATAAAAAAAAAAAAAATTCAGTTTTTCAACTAAAATCCTTTCCGTCTAGTGCACAACATCCTCTGCCTCTACTATCTTAACGACTTCCCGCCATTTTTCCACCAATCAGCTTGTATACATACATACAAACATCTCTCTAGAACTTGCTTTAGCTTGTGTCTATATGTATACATATGCAGTTAAGTGTGATTTTCCAATGCAGACAGGACTACTCTGCAACGAAAATCATAGCCAAACCGGACTTTGTACTTTGGCCTTCTATGAATACTAAACTACAGATTCTGGTTGTATGCATTTTATATGGCAATCAGTTGACGAACTTTTAAATGTATTTTGTGCCTTTCTTCACTTCAATTATTCCTTTTTTGTCACTTTTTTTCCTCACTACACTCGCAACCATTTATTTGCAATTTGCGCGCAATTTTCCTGCAGCATCTGATTTTTGTTTTCATATTCAACACCAAAACTGTGCAGACTAGTTACTCCAGCTGTTGTTTGTTGTCTGCTATTTTGCTGCTTGCTGGCTGCCATTTTTTGTTTGCTTTATAGTGTTGGTGTGCTGCTCGGTGTTTTTTCTTGACTTGTTTGCTGACAAGTTGTTATGGCACGTTCGCCGCGCGTGCACACGATTTGTGATTCGCCACAGAAGAGGCAACAGCAACATATTTATCACGGTGTAACTAAATACAAAATAGAAAAAAATATATATATATTCTAGTCCTTATTTAGTTCTGTGGCTGCATACTGGTTGATTGCTAGTTTGTTTTTTTCGCTGCTCGTAATTGTTGTTCTACGTTGGCAATTCGCGCCTTTTCCTAGTTTACACGCTAGTTTTGTGATGCTTTTGCGCGGGAAAGGAGAAAAGCGTACACCGGTTGTTTGCTTGAAATTTGTAACATGTTGCGTTGATGTTGAACAGCAAATTCGTGATGCTACAGCTGTGACAAGAGGAGCAGTTTTCTGTGAATATTTATGCAGCAAGAAATAATTTGGTACAAAAGCAGTCGCCAATGGGTGGCCTAAGAAAGCAAAACGCAATTTAGGTTTGATTGCTAGATTAGTAGCTTTATTGAAAAGCGGTACATTTTTTTTTAACAAATCAGTGAAACTATTATGAGTAGAATAAGAATGTTAATTAAATACACCCGAAACATAAACGTATTTGTACATAAAGTAGAGCAAAATTTCAATATTGGGTCAAAGTTTTAAAAATTACAATTATTTTATGAATATAAAATGTTTCACGCATAAAGGTGAGCGGTTGAGCTCAAGGCTATATCGTTAATACAAAAAATTAATCTGAGCAAAACATTTCAAGTTCGCGCTTTAAGTCTTTTGTTCAGTTCGATTGAAAGGCCACTGTAGTCGAGTGACTTAAAACCTTGGAATCAAAAACACAAAAATCGCATTGAACTTAACCTAAGCAGAATTTAACAGCTGTGAAATTGTTCTATTTCACGAGTGCAAAGCAAAAACTACACAACAATGATAATTCATTTATGTAAGTAATTTTATGGAAATAAAAGTACGTAAGCGAATACGAAGTAGTTTTATTCCCATTACACATAATGGAGGCGCATTTAAACTTTTTACTGAAGTTATATAAAAATCCAGGACTATTTCAGGATGCCAAATGTCATGGAATCCTCACGTTGGGCATAATTCTTTCAAAGCTTTGGCGGCAATGTAAAGAGATCTTTGGAAAATGTGAGTCACCAAGTGGATATGCATCAGCAGTATGTTTGAGTGCAAACTCTCAATCAATAACATGGGAAACCTGCCATGCGCTCACGAACACCTTCTCGAAATCGACTGGCGCGTTTTTGAGTGCTCTGCTATATCACTTCCATCAATTTGTACCTTTATAGTACCTGCAGGCTTTAACAAATTGTTGTTGGCATGAAGGGTGGGGGCAGAGATCTAGACACCAGTGACCTTTCATTGCCCTAGAAGAAAACGCTATCATAACCTTTTCTTAGGAGATCTTACAATGGTAAGTTCCCTTCAAGTTGGCCGAATCCCAGCAATTAGTCCAGATCTATGCACTGCTTTATGCTTTACCGGTGGCTTGAAAATTGACACTGAAACAGGGTCTGGAGTATAAACCAAAGATCAAAGGTGACAATCTCTTCACTTCTAATTAGGGGGCCTCGCGATGGAAAATAGGTGTAGAGGTAGAGTTTACATGTCTGTTTTGACAGCCAACTTGCACACACCGTCTGCACGCTAATCACTTCGAGACTATTTTGGAAAAAAAAAATAGCTAATTGGGTTTACCCGGAGTGCCAGATCACTCGGGAGTATCTGCTTAGTAATGAGACAAATGATCATTGACGAGATTAGGCTCAGACGGCGTAATTCTGGCTTTCAAACCAGTTATAGCACTCAGTCACCGTGAAAAATTTAAAGAATTGTTTGCCCAGCAATGAATGAGAGGCTTCGAGAGGCTGCTGGTGGGCAATGGTCATTTTGCTTTCATTGAAATAGGACTGCAGAACACTTGTGGGACTGTTTTTCGGGCATTTTCCTTCACACAAATGCGTGACTTTGATTTAATTTAATTAAATCAAAAATAATTATTTCGACCTAAAAAAACTTGTGTATGCTGATGATGAGTCCTTCACCTTCAACGCCGAATATACCATCACATTTAATAACAAAATCTAAACGGAATTTGGTGGAAATGTTCTTAATTCTAGATTTTCTATTTTGGAAAAAATGTATATGGCTTAGGCTAAAGGAACCAACACACAATTTCATAGAACGTCCCTCGACATCTGATCATCCCCAAAACAGAACTTACGTTTCAATCAATCGGATGCGAATGGGAACAGAGAGGAGTAACCTGATTTCAATGCTATTTAAAAAAAAATTTTATTCACGAGAAATAATTAAATCACGGTTGAACCACTTTTTATCGACCATGTGACCCAGAGACAGGCCAAAGTTTGGAGTTGGTTGAAACGTGATATTGGCAGTTTTTCTAGTGCCCTTGTGTACCAACTACGATGGCAAAATTTGAAGCCAGGTTAATTTCTATAAACATATTTGAGGAATATATCTTTCCCCTCGAGATAAAAGCTTTTTCGAAAGCCCTTTCCACGCAAAAAACGTCAAACCAAGTAAGGCGATTGCATTTTTGATCTTGAAAATTACTTTTTATTTAATTTTTCGGGTGTTCCCTATCTATCAAATAAAAATCAGTTATATCAAATTTAAATTTCACCTATTTTGTATCTAACTTGTTCTTCTTACTTGATGCTGTAAACACCCAAGTAACAAAAAAAAATTGCCAAATAACATTGTAAGTAGTTACTGCAAAGTTGCACAATTTTCTAAAAATTCGGATCAAAAAAATCGAAATTTTTTATGAAACTGTGTCGATTTTTTTAACTTTTGTATAAAGGTTGAAATTAAATTTATACGGTTTTGTAGTACTTCTCAACATATGGGCAAGCGCGATTTTAGCTTAGGCATAACCACTAATTTGTGTCAAACAATAAGTTTTAAAGAAACGAGCGATAGGTAAAAATTTTATACATAAATACATAAATATGAAAAGTAAGATATGCATAAGAAAATTCCACAATAATTGCTCACTCATTTCGAAAATGTGTAATAAATAATTACGATTAAAAAATGCCATAAGCAATCATAAGCGCGTTAGCGTCATAACGCATAAAAAATAGCATATTAAATATTAAAAAAAGCAACACACGTACACTTTACATACTGTCAGCGATTATAGGCATTTGTAGTTAGCTATTACGAGAACGTCTTCTTCTTCTTCCAACTTTATTTAAATGTAAACATACACAGCAGTCAGGTGTGGCTGCACATGTAAATATTTTGTTATTGTTTGATATCAGTTATTAGAGTTGTTGTTGTTGTTAATGGCATTTATTAGTACTGCGTGCTATCCAACAGAGACGTCTATGGAATTTTAATAATTTTTCATATTTTATTTTGTTTAGTTTTCGTACCAAAATTATTTATTACAAATTTCTTGCTATGTTTTTCGTTCCATATGAGCGATACACATACGCAAAAAATTAATTAGTATTTGTGCATTTAGGGGTTTGGGAAAGAAAGTAATTATATAAGCAAACTTTAAATAGGTTAAAGTTTTTTTTATACTATTAATAATACGCTACTTTTAATACAAAAAGTTATTGTATCCAATAACTAATATTCTACCTTTAATGTGTAACCCATTTTATTTACTATGCAATAACTAATAAGTTTATAATTAATATCGTCTTCCTTGGAGATTCTGAGTTACAAAACCGTCAACCTCCAAAAGATTGTCTTAGCAGACGTGCCTTGATATTCTCAGTCAATAGAAGGGTAGTTTTCAGAAAAGCTTTTTTTTGTATTTAGGCCTTCATACCTTATGGTAAATTAATTAAAATTTTTTTTCCTTTTTTGTTTTTTTAAGTATTACTAATAATAATAATTAATATTTTTTAATCCATTTTTTGCGAAAAATATTCCACACCTACGCCGCCTAAAGCCAATCAAGCATCGAAGCGATACACTCAACCGAATCTGTCACCACACTCTGCTATTTGTCTGCTATTCACTGAATCAGCATTGCACTGGTTGCTGTCTCTGCTAACAAAACCCAACATTGAAACATTTTCAACTGTGAGCACAGGCCTGTAGAGATTGCGGATGTTGTTATCTAAACACGAGACGCTAACTACAACATAGTATGAAAGGCACGTATGTGAGTGTACGTGGATGTGTGTGCGCATAAGTAGTCAAGTCGATTGCTGTATTCTACAACCGCCTCTATCTTTCGCTGCTCACCCATGCCTGCGAGGCCAATCTGTGTTTTGCTATTTGCCAGCTTGATTAGCAGCAACATCTTCATTTGATTTGCTAGATATATACATTCATACATACATATGTACATACGTTAATATCGGTGCTTATCTCTGTGTTATTGTTGATGTTGTTATTGTTCTAATGTTGAATGTTGAGTATCGTTGTGCTAACGAACAATGTACAAAAACAAAAGAAAACAATCCATTAGTTAAGAATAAATATAAAAACTTCAAATATTGTAGAAAAATCATTGTGAATTTGCAAAAAAAAAGCCATGGCCACCACGTTCATAATTAAAATCAATTGTCATAAATATTTTTCTGCTACATTTGCGGGAGTGGTATTGTCACCAAGCACGAGTTCATCTTAAAAGCATACATTTTTTAGTATGAAGGTGTTAAAATGTTGCTATGAGATTGAAAAAGTGAGGTGCAGTTACACAAGCTTCATTTTACATATTAAAATATTCTAGTCTTTTTGTCTCTTTCTCCCTCGATAGACTATTTAAATTATAGAACATTTATGAGAAAGCTCTCAAAAACTTGATTTTCCTGCACCTGTGTACTGCACCTCATCTGCCAATGCCCAACACTTAGCATAAGACGACTATATACGCTCGGAAACCCATCTCTGCAGGACGTTGCGGAGTTAGCGAAAGTTAACTTAAGAGCGTTATCAAAGTTCATTAACGTTGTTTTATAGAACTTTTTTACTGGCGCTCTTCCGCAATTTTTTCTATGCAAAATGAATAGAAAAAAACTGCGGAAGAGCGTCAGTAAAAAAAAAAATTTCAAAAATCAACTTTGAATTGCAATTTACTTTCTTACTAAAAATTAATAAGCTACAAAACTGCAAATACTCAAAAAATTCTGAAAAAAGTAGGAAATTTTTATGAAAATTCGATAATTTTTTTTTTTTAAATTTTCTACAAAGTTTCAAACTTGCTTTTATATATTATTTTTTTTTATAAAATGAACTGTACTTTGATAGAAAAATAAGGAAACTTAAATAATATTAAAGTAATCCAGAAAAAAATCTAAAAACCATGGTCCCTATTAAAGTGCATGGGAATGTATATCGAAAGGTATTTTTCAACTGATTCTCTAGGAAGTTCTTCTGATTTTTTTATTGGTAATTGTTCCATGCAGTTATGGGATCAAACGAACAGCTTATTACCCATTTTGCATCCAGCTCATAGTTTGCTCACTTATGAAGGGTATTTGAAAGAGAACGTTCGAATAAGGGTTGACATTTAGTATGGAAACTGTGGGTGCGTTCAGAAATGCATCAAGCCAAAGCATCAGTCTCTTTTATTTTTAAATTATAACTGATGCAAATGCCTTTTGTCTTCTTTGAGAACCAATCGTTAAACTTATCGAAGTCCGCCACTTTTTAATTTTGTACCTTATTTATTCTAGGCTAATGTGCGCAGAAATTTTTGCCACAAAATCATATCCACCGACTTGAGATATTGTTGTATATTATTCCACACAACTTTACCTGCCATATCAAAAATGGCACCTTGAGCATAAATTCTGCTTTAATTTGTATCCTTTACTGAGAAACACTAAACAAACCTTTAAAATTCAGAACACATACTTTTTCATATAAATTCACACAAACAAACACACATGTGAAACATAAATTAAGCAAGCTGAATTTTTCGCGCGTTTTTTGCGCATCATACGCTTCAAGGAAAAAAATGCAAAAATAAGCGTAAACAAAAACAATAGCCAACTGGCTGATTGCCCATCAATATCACCATTGCCAATATCACAGAAATAAATAATAAAAATAAAATAGAAATGGAGAGGCATAACTTTAGTTGGCAGACGCGCGCCACAGGGCATACAAATAAAAAATAAGTTAAAGAGCAAAATAATAGCAGCGAAATAGAGGCAAGGAACAGAGAAGAAAACAAAACTAAGAAACCAAACCAATCAAAGTCCAAGCTAGTCCCATTGCTGGGTAGGGCGCAAAAGGCGTCTAGCTGGCAGCGAAGAGTGAGGATGTTAGTGTAGCTCCTGCGCCAAAGTAAGCTGAAAGATGGGCTAGCGACCCTTTTTCTATGGCTATATGAAGCTGACAATATAAATGGCACTACTAATAGCGCTATCACAGCTCATACAATTGCACTTTAAAGGCGCAGCAAAGACGCTTTTAGTACACACAAATGCGCGGCAATTAAAGTACAAGCAATTTTATGCCCTAACGAGTGCTGGCCGAAAGGCGAACAGATTTCTATAACTGCATGCATACATACAAATGTGAAAGCATTAGCTTACATATTCCTTCTACCAATGCATCGAGTAAAATTACAAGGGACTCAAAAGCCTTAACACACATACTGCTTATAGCTACATATATAAGAGCTCATAAATATGTACTATGTGCTAACTATTTTACTATGTTCTTCCTCGGAATACGAGTACCCACTACGTGCACGAACAACCAAGCAAGAATAAGAAGAAGCATTCGAAGTAGGCAACAACAACAAAAAGAAAAAACTCGTTTACCAATGCTGATTGTCTCCGACTGCGAGTGGCAGGTAAACAATAAGAAAGAGTTAAAAGGCGAACAAATAAGAAACGCAAAATAAGAAAGAAAAAACGCAAACCAAACAGCCGCCATTTTGTTTTGCAACCGGCTACGGCTACACTGCCTGTTTGTTATTGCGCTTGCGCTTGGCTTTATTCTACACCCAAGCTTATACAGCTGTGTGCCTGTATTAAAGTATCAAAGTAGTTGTTGTTTACATTGTCTTAATTTTGTGTTTGCAGCTGAGTTGAGATTTCTGGTTTGTGTTTTACTATTTTTCTTAAGATGCGCGCGTGCTCTTGAGTCTGCGCATGCGCGCTAGGTAGCGACTGCGCCGTTGGTTGTACGTTACTTTTCAAGTTTGAAGCTCAAAGAAGTTCGAATAAAGTTAGTTGGAATTAAAATGGACTAGAAATTAAAAATTTAAAACTTAAAAATAAAAGCAAAATAAAATTTTTAAATTTTTTCTTGTCTTCAATAACATTTAAAAAATTGTAAAAGATTTAAATCCGCAAAAAAAATATCTACACTCCACTCCTCAACTACACTCACTTCTTGTGTATCTCATTTTTCCTCGAAATCCCACTTTAGCTGTCCGCCTGCTTTACTTTAAATCGATTTCTTATCTCCGACATACTATATGTAGTACGTGACTTGAAAAAATATTGCTGACGCCAACGTTATTTTTAACTTTCGCGTATAGTTTTTAGTCCCTTTTTACCTATCGCCAGTTTTAAGTACTCCATAATCCGGTTTTGCTGGCAGCCAAACGCGATGCAAGACATACTCGTATTTCTTATTAAAGTTTTACCTGCATTGGCGAAGTTTTCGAAAAACTTTAGCTTTTAGTTTTATTTTTCTCAAAAATTTCCCTTCAAATAGTATAGTATGAAATAAAATAAAAATCCCTTACTCAATGCGACATAATTTTTTGAGCCGTTTTCTCTTAGGAAGCCTTAGTAGAGTTGTGTTAGTGCGTCCACTTAGCGGCTGGTAAACGAAAGACTAAAGCAGCGTGCCTGCTTTGGGGGTAGTACACAAAACCGTTGCATACTTATGGGCGTGTTAAGCCGGAAATAACGTTTTTCGAAGTGTGCTATGTAAAGTAACAGTAAAATTAACATTCTCTGCTAGCAGCTACCGCTAAAAACTGAAAAATAAACAACTACCAGCAGCAGAGAAAGTTAATGTAATTTGAAATTTTTGCTGATTCTGTAGCTGCTTATCTTCAATACTGCTTGTAAATCTCTATATGAAGCTATGAAACAGAATTCCCACCGAGTTCAAATAACTTTTACATCTTGGCTGAAAGTTTTTTAAAGACAAACAGGTGGCGGTATTCAAAAAGGTGAGCTGATTAATGATCGCCATATTTTTTGGAGAAAAATCAAAACTATAACTTCAAAATTAATTTTTGCTTGAACTTTTAAACGTCGCTATTTTACGAAGATTATGGTGTATTAACCATTTTTGTTAAGCAATCGGTAGATCTTTAAGTCAATATTTTTATATGCTGATTCGTTTAGTTAGCTTGATGTCAAAGCAAATATAACAAAATTCAAATGTGCTGGAGGCAAGCCTAAACAATCAGACTATTATGCTAAATGGCAGGATTAATTCAACACACTTATTGCTAAAGTAAAGATTCTATTGAGGGGTTGGGTACTAACTGCGCTAAGTAACCGGTTTCCATCAAATCAGCAAGCCTACGTCATTTTAACCTGAGCCTGCACAATCCCGGACAATAGCTGAGAATGTGAAAAACCGTGATTTCTTCCTACAGACAAGAGGGATAGACACTGACAACTGACAAACTAATACCGAAAACAGCGTTTCCAGTCATTTAAAAAAAAATCAACTCCCAAGAAAAGAAATGTTTCCTTAAAAAAAAAACCTGTAACCTTCACAAACGAAGAGTTTTTGGGAAACTAAGGAACTAATTCCGAAATGGCGCTGAACAAGCCCCGTTCTTTAACACTTAAAAAAATTTTTCACACTCATAATTATTATGAAAAGACTTTAATAATAAAAGTCTCAACATAAAAGTCGCTAAAGACTTAAAAATATTTATATCGCTGATAATTATTATGAAAAGGCTTTTATTATTTAAGTCTTAAAATAATAGTTATCGATGACTTAAAAAATTATTCTCACACATAATTACTATCAAAAGACTTTTATAAATCTTACGAAAATTTTGATGACTTTTTTAAAACTCTACCATGAAGTAATTATTATTCTGGGTCTCTGCCCAACATACATACTAAACAAGAATTCAATTGCAGTACTTATTTTTCGTAAATTGATTTGCAACATTTTTATACAACTGATACGATATCTGAAAATTAAGTACTACATTATTAAGCATTTTTATGAACACCTGGTTTTAGTGAATAAAATGTATTAAACAAATTTGTATTTTTGTTTTCGGCATAGTCACCGCTTAGTTTGAGACATTTAGCTCAAAGAGTGTACAATGTTTTATCCTTTTCAAATAATAGGTTTTCTCTAGAGTAACTCCCCATACAAATAATGTTGCCACTCAAATTTGAGTTCAAAGTTGTGCAGTAAGTTTGCGATTTTTACGTGAAAATTACATGATTAACGGTTATTAAGTGTAACTTAAGCACATTCACGCCACTAAAAATTTCACGAAGGTTTCATGAGTATCTTTCAAAATCGCTCACGTTCACGCGTGAAAAAGCGTGCCACGTTGTGTAACGCAGAAACTCACGTGTTTTGCCCATCGCTAATTGCGACTGCCCGGGTAAACTTTATTGTAGAAGGACAATCCTCAAATCAATGCCGTGTTTATCCAAAGCTCAGAAAAGTTCCACATCTTTCACACTTCACGATGTCTGGAACTCTATATTTCATTCACGGTTACGAAAGAGCGTAAAAACTCCTTTGAAGTGGTCAGACGGCTGCGCTTATGCCCGAGTGGGTGGCAATCGCAGGATCACCAGCGCGGACAGCTTTTTCATGTCCAAATATTCATGCAGAATGTGATGTATCCGCTCAGCTGAGATGCCTCGCGCATTTTTGTTTTTCGATCATCCCTCATGAGTCCATGAATTTTCTGGCGACCTGAACGTTCAGCGTTGCTTGTGATTGTACGACCACAACGGAGCATAGTAAAACACTTCTTGGCCATTACAATTGAAGGTTTTGTGTCCCCATAGTATTAATTAGGTATCCTCTTGATTGCGGTGATAATTTTTCTACCCTAAAACTTTAAATGGTAAACGATCTGGAAAGGCAACTAATACATAATGCACAAGCAAGCTCATTTTCCCAATGCCAAATTTTACCGGCTGTAAGGGCCAGCTTTTCAATGCCAGCCAGCTTGAGCGTTTAAACTAAGTTTAAACCACAACCATTCAGCGACAAACTGGCCCTAAAGATGATTCCAACGAATGTAAATAACATGCTCTGGCATAAGATCACCGCTGTAAAATAGCTGATATGTAAGCATCAGAGGACGTGTTGTCATTTAAATGGCTTCTGCTAACACCACAGCTGAAATAACCGACTAGCAGCCACCGCTAAAAGTTAAAAAATAAACAGCCACCAGCAGAGACCTAACAGAATTAAATACTTTTGCCCATTTCTTTACAAACTTTAAACTATCCCACCCAAAAGTAGACAACAAATGTGTATCAAAATGGGCTACAAAACAAAATTTCTCACTACCGCTAAGCACTTGACGCTTGACGCTCCTCAGCCAACAGCAAGCAACGCAGCAGCAAATTGGCTAAAAGAACAGGTATTAGCGGCAAAGAGCGAACAACATCACAAATTGTTTATTGGAGTAGGTAAGCCGCGCGGCGCTCTTAGTTTTACTTCGAAAATGTTTGCATGGTAAGCGCCGAACAATGCTTGCATACACCGAGTGGATAGCTCGGTTTAGGGATTTTTCATTTACCTGTACGCCGACTGCTTTTAGTTCAACGCATGCGGTAAAGAGTAGTGGACGTGATGGCGCAAGTAAAGCAATCAACAAGCAAGTGAGCAATAACAAACAAAACAAACATACATACAATGAAAAAAACAAATCCGGAGAAATGTAGCACAAACTAAGTAAATAAATAGATATGTAACTGGAGAAATTACATGAATGGTGTGAAGAGCGCGCTACATACATACATAGATGCGAAGTGTGTTGTGGAAACGTAAGGAAAAACATGTCTTCATAGTGGCTACTAAAGTAGAAATACTAAATACTTTTAATGAAGAAGTAGAAAGGTGAAACGAATGTTGATGGATTACTGAAGTTTGGAAGCATTTGACATGCAATCGCTGTGGTACTTGTACTTGAATTTGGGCATTTGTAATTGAATTGAATGCTGTTAGCACTGAGATTTTTCGGTGTTCATTGAAGTTTAGTTAAAAATTTGCGCTAGCGCAACAACAAATGAAACAATCAACGAGAGTTGCTGCGAGCGCTTCGAGTTCAGCGTTAATTTGTGCTGTTGTGAACTGTTTGTAGTCACTAATGTGTAACTTTTGACATTTGATGTCGGTGGTGAAGTGAGTGAGCAGAAAGTCAAGCAGAAAAAAAAAACAAAAATAAAAAAACGCTTAGAAAACAAAGTAAGTGCGACCGAATTGAAGGCCTTTTTCATGGCTTACCAACATTTTTGTGCTATACTAATTGTAGTGAGGCAAACTAATGACATGTGATGTACATACATACGTACATATGTACACATGTGACGAAAATAAAAACAACAATTGACAAATTTACTGAAGTGGTATAATAAGCACATAGCCATACATATAAGCAGTAAGACAAATAAATTATATGGTTGGCGGTCGAAGAACAGGTGTAAAAGTCGCAAAAGCTGCTCGAAAGCGTGCAAACATGGAAGAAGAGTCGTGCTAAAACGGAAGGGAAGTAAATCAACAACAGTTGTGTGGTGGTTTCGACAATTTTGTTTTTTTTTGCTTTCCGTTCTTTCCTTCTTTTTTTTTGCAAGCCGAATAAGAAACACTTGCCACACACTTGAAGGTGGACAGACAGACACACAGAAAAGGTGCACAACCCTCATCAATTGCATGTACCTTTCCTGAGTGCTTGCCGGTGTATGTAAATGTGTATTTGTGCATCATATGTTATGGATGTACGGCACACAGTGCGCAAATTAAAGGGTTGACTGCTAAACGTTTTGAAGCTAGAAGGCAGAAAAAAAAAATAAATAAATATTGAAAAAAAGCAAAATAAATAAAAAAAAACTTGAAAACAATAACAACAACACTTTCAAAAAGCAATAAAAAGTTCGCATGTGTCTATTAGCCGCTTTTGTTCGCACACCCACACCGCCTTTGACGCGCATTCAAGCGTGTAATAGCTGCCCGAATATTGCAAAAAGCATAAGCAAATGATAATTTGTTGCTAAGCGTCAAAAATGCGCCTAAAGTGTTAGAAAGATTTCTTAATACGTTCACTACTTTGGCAAACTAATCAAGCATAGATTTTGGAAAGGTTTTAAATAAAAACAAAAATTTCAAAGCAAATATTTTTTTGTGCCAAACACTATTAAATAATTTCCACAAAAAAAATGGATACCGTTGCCATTAAAACCGCACCACCGCATGCGCCACTTGCTGCTACGCAACAACAAACTGCTATACAACAACAGCCGTTGCCTGCTAAGGCACCCAAAAACAATGCTGATTTCTATACGAAAACTAGTGTTGGCGCATTTTTTCAAACCTGCAAGGTAAGTTGACTTTTTGTGTGTTTATGATAAGAAATATGCAAAATGTTACTAACCAAGAGTTGGGTGACATACGAACTAACGTTTTTCTAGCACTTTTTTGTCTACTAGCAAAACATGTATTTTTCAAAATTCGCTTGAATTCTAAAAATCACAATTCAACCGCTAAAACTGGGTTTCTATTTTACCGACGAAATAATTTTTTTTCGAAAAAAAAAACATTAAGTTTTTTTATGGAAAAAATACACCTCAAAAATTCACGAATTTTAATTAATCTAAAAATAAAAATCAAAATAACAATTTTTTTGAAAAAAAAACAAAAATTACAATTTGGAAACAATCTTGATATTTATACGTTATTTTCGGTTCCTGCTAAATTTTGTTTTGCATTTTTCTAACTATATAACTGGCATGTCAAATTAAAATATGAATGTCAGATTAAAATATTAATGTCGGATTTCCACTGAGAATGGTCAACATTTTAATAAAAAAAATTTAATCTTAAAAAAATCGGTGTTATTACGTTAAAAACGACTGTTTCCCCATTTCATTTGTGTAATGGTAAACAATGTTTCATTTTTGTAATTTCAATTCCTAGTGGAAATACGGCATAATAAACTTGACTAATAAAACCTTTCACGCTGTACAGCTATAAACTCCAAAAACGGCTGCATAACTTGCGCTGCAAAATAATATATACTAACATTACACTGAGGAAAATTTTAAGTTCTTAAACCTTGGGGGCTAGGCATTAATATATACTCACTTGAGTCTGCCAACCCTTGAAAAAAATTGTTCCACTTTAAGTTATGTTTATTTATGAATAAGTCGACTTCAATAAACGAGAACACACAAAACAAATTTCATGAAAATTTTAAATAATAGGGTTAAGGTTTTAGGATTAAGGAAACTACGTATATTGCGAGCCTTTATAGATACTGTTTTATAACATGACGAAGAACTTTTTTCACTTCTTCTCCTATGGTTCATTTTCTGATTTTAGTCAGGTCTTTAGGATTCCATTATTATGCCTTATAATTTTAACATATTCCGAATCGTGCTGACTAAAGTTAAGGAAGCCTTCTTTAAAGTGTCTTGAATTTAATAGGCACATTAGCCCTTTTCTATTTTCACTTCCATAGTACCAACAAAGGAACGAATTATGTGGCAGACGAAACGAAAGTTAGTTTCGAGATAGTTAATTAGGCTCTAAGTCAAATATATTCTTCTTTCATGCCACTATTGGAAAAATCAGAAGGTTAACTGACTTTCGGAAGATTTCTTGATCAAGCCATCTGATTTTCTTAATAAATTTACATGCTTTCCTTATAGTAGCTCCTTACATATCCGCTAGTTGTGCTACTATGTGTCTTACAGGTATTCTGTACCTAATTCTCGCGAGGGCTGTTATATCAAGGCAGAGTTTTCACGATTTCTTCCAAGTCAGAATATTTGGCAACCTGTGTCTAGGATTATTCCAAGAAATCAATGACAGTGCCACCATTTTTAATTCATCCACACCGACTCCTCCATTTACTCTTGGCCACCTAGTATACAATTACTGCATGCGTCAATTGGTCATATCTTTCATCTCTCATTCCCAGACGTGTATACAGAGCAGCACTGAGTTTCTTAAGGCATAATCCCACTCATACTCCGCAGTCCATTTTACATCCATCGGTATAGAAAGGGATAGCCATTTTAATGGAGCACTTGATCTCTGGTTTCATTTCTAGGTAGGAATTGCACTTGTACGATATTGTTGTCCGTTTTCAAATTTCGTATATGTGGGCTTCCTGTATACAATTATTTTCGACGATCATTTTCTATTTAAGTTTGCTATCCACTACGACTCCAAGATACAACAGAATAGAACAGAACAAAAGGCTAGAACTGTGGTACTCTATTTTTGTTGGTAAATATATTAATTTCTTTTTTTTTGGTCTGGATTAACGTTTAGAGCACTTCTTCTAGACCAAGCGTGCAACTTTCCCAACATTTTTATTTTCGCCAACAATGGAAATAAGCTGGCTGGTAAGTGTTAGTACGCCAAAACTTCGATGCCATCTTTCTAAAGTTTTATGAGCAAACCATATTTAACTAGCTAACAATCTAGAACTAGAATTTTCCATAAACTCATTCACAAGAATCGCTTCATTTCTCGGCTTGAGCGCGCAGCTCAACGGAAAATAACTTATAATCACCTACAACCCAGCAAATAAATTACTACATACCAATGTGGCACTATAAAATTATTTGAAATATATTGCGCTTGTGCGCATGCGTCAATGCGCATAATCACTTAATCGGCCATACATACTTACATACTTAATCGCCAACGGCGAGCACTTGCATTGCAATTTGCATAATTATGTGAGGAATGTGATTTTTTTTTTCATTAATACAAAAATATTTATTGCACCAATAAGCCACGCCAATGCAGTAAGCAAAGTGGCGAACTCTAAACGCTCGCAATGCATGCACTAACACATCCACATAAATATTTACAAATGAGTGATTTGTGTTTTATTTGCAAGTTTAGTTTCCATGCATTGGTGTGCATTCTATCAGCGCTGACTTTTAGTTATTAAGCGGTGCATTTTATTTACCAACCGACAGCTGCTTTTGTGACTTATTATTTGTTACTTGGCTCTTTTTTTGATTTGTAGCTGCTACTTTTGTTGCTGTTTTAATTGAAGTTGTCGATGTATGTATATGTATCACATATGTATATACCTACATACTTACATGCATTTCTATAACTTTGTTTGCATTCACGTGTTAGTACCTTCCCTCCGCTTTACTTCTACTCTCTGCTTCATGCTGATACTCTTGCTATTCTACTATGGTTTTAAATAATAAACAAACGAAGGGGAGAATCTTCTGTTTAGAATGCCATAAACTACGTAAACACATACAAAGTCACACTCGTGCATTTATATTTGAGTTTAAATTTATTACCAAGCACGCAATAGACATTTTATTACAGTGACAACTATCAGCGAGCGCATTATGTGCTACATACATGTGTATATACATACATATGTACACAATTGCATTCATGTACATAAGAATATATGTACATACGTAGAAATTAAGTGGCTGGTTTTGGCCACAAGCAAGCGTTCTTGCAACAGTTGTCATTGCCGTTTGCGTTTGCTGCTTGACTGATTTGCTGGTGACTTGTAATTATTCTGTACATTTTGGTTTACAGACAAGTCAGTGACAGTAGTAACTACAACTTTTTTATGAGGAGAGGATGAGAAATGGTGGAAAACCAAAAAAAAAAAACAATTTTAGAAAACAATTTTTGATTGCAGTGAAAATTCGGTACATTAGGGTGGTCCTTAAAAAATCAAATGAACTATTTTTTTCAGTCTCACCCCCTCAATCGGTACTGATATCACATATAAATGTTGGTCCCGATTGGAGCCGGTAAAGACGTCTTCGTAGGGTAATCTGGATTTTGACCACTGTGCGTCACGCCTTAACCGACTCCAATCGGGGCTAAAATTTATATGTGATATCTTCGACTAGCATCGGCGTAGGGGTTGAGGCTTGGGAAATCTGATGTAAAAATTCTATTCCCACATTTAGGGACGACCCTAATGTATATATTAATGTTTTCATTTCAGTACAAATGTTTTCTTTCTCAGAGTTCCCTGCGGGAACTTTTTATACCAAATTTTGACAAAAACGTTATTTTTGTTGGCTTTTCGTCATTTCTCATCCTTCCTCCTCATATTTATTATTAGAAAAATTTCATATTCCTAGTGTACATTCATCTATATATTTATAGGGCAACATTTTTAATCCTGCCAATTCTTTGTACCTTTTATAACTTTAAAGTTATGTTACTTATAAAGGGTGATCCGAAAGAAGAATCTCTGACATTCACTTTTTACTAATATTTTAATTCAAATGTTGGCCGCGACTACGCTATAGGTGGTTCATTCCAAAGGTCCTTTTTTCAATTAATCTTTCCAGCATCGCGTGAATTACGCAAGTCATGTTGGCTTGTAAGCTGTGAATAATAGTTGGCTTAACGACGAAGGCTTTTGACTTCGCATAACCCCATATCACACAAAAGTTTCGCCACGTTTTTTGAGGTTAGAAAATTCTGGCGTGATGGATCAAAACGACTTTCATATTCGTGCTTAGCGATTCTAAAAACATATAGCACACCTAATCTAGGCAAAAGCACCTTTCATCAATTTTTTTATTTAGTCCTGTGTTACTTATAATTTATTTATTTTTTTTTGCGTTTCTTTTTTTACTTACCGAGTTTCCATTTTTTTACTTATGTTTCAAGGTTCAAAGAATAATATGAAATCGGTTAGATGAGTAAGCCACAAGTTTTTTTTTCAAATTTCGGCAATCAAAAGTTCTCATAAGATAAAAGGTTTTACTCTCTCCTAAAAAATTTTGGCAACCGCACTAACGAGGTTTTGCATTATCTTGATACGGGGTTTTGTATTTTAAACGTCGATATGTAAGTATATTTATATGAAATTTGGCACTATATTCCCCCCCTATTTATTCTACATATTTTCTACCTTTTTAGCAACAAATACCGTACAGCATTTTACCGAAGCATTTTTGGGCCACGCCATTTTTTTTTTTTGGCTCAGATTTGACTATTACTTAAGTGGTTGACTTAGTTTTTCGTAGTCGTCTGCCGGTTTTGTGTAATTTTCGGAACTTAATTTGGTTTTTTGTTTTTCTCCCGCTTACTTTTCTTCACCCGGTTAACTTGCTGAATTGGATGAAACGGCACTAAGTCTACATATGTATGTACATATTTATGTGCGTTTATTTATCTTACTTTGCAACGGAAAGTTGCTAGATTTAATGTGAAGCTAAAGTCAGAATTTCCGCAATTTTCGTTGCTTTTAATGTCAACTCACTTGTGAAAACGCTACTGCCTCGTTTACTGCCTACAAAGGGCGCAGCAGTGACATTTTGGTGACATTATTTATATTTGCTTGTGCTTTGTCATATTTTTCACCTACAGCTGGTGGTTTTTTTCTTGTTGTTTTTTTTTTAATTAATTGGAATGAGTTTACAAAACAACAACAATAAATATATTCATACATATACTGTCTCCGATCGGTAGGCAATTTTTTGATTGGCCTTTTTCATGCAATAGGCATATTTTGTGGTTGTACGGCGATGGCTATATTACTATGGTACTTGGCAATAGATTTCCTTCTTTTCCGCCCGGATCTCTGGTAACTTCTTCTAGGCCTAGCACACGATGTATCCTGTCTCACTATGGCTCTCTCTACTTCATTTGTTTGCAAAAAGCGAAAAGAACACTGAAATATAATATACATTTGTTATCTATCCTTCAACCTTACAAAAATTGTTTGGTGTAGGGAGTCACTGTTCAAATTTCTTACGAAGTGAAGTATTTATTTACGAATAGTCTTGGAAGTCTCACGTTAAACAAAAGACGTCCTCTGTGACGTGGCAGAGAAAAGTCCCAATCTGTTTCAGAAAAACTGCTTGTCAAATTTCAAGGAGCTTTCCCTACAACACCTGAAGCTGGTAGTGTCCTTAGCCAAGGGAAAGCCCGTAACTTTATCATTGCGGATGGCTCTAAAATTGACACTGGGCCAAAATATGGATTCTATATCGAAGATATTGCGGAAAGCTGTACTTTCTCCCTGGATGAATAATGCCTCGGTAGTCCAGGTAGTAGGTATTTGCAATAGTCAAAGTCGTCTACTACCTTGTGGAAAATTAATAGGACAGCTAGGAGTTTACGTGTCTTTAGTAACACTCAAGGCACTAGCCATCCCTATAACTACACTTAACTATGCAGCTCTATGACTAACTTAAAAAAAAATAAGGTATATTTCAAAGTCATAAACATTGTAAAATACACAAATAGCAGCAAACTTTTGCCATACATATGTACAAGCTCATGTACATAGATTTATGTATTTCGTGTTACTCTTCGCTTTTGTTTTACTGAATTACAAAAAATTACATAAAAAATAATTGGAAGAGCGTACTCTACAATTCGGTGTGTCTGCTTTAGCGTTTATGCTTCAGTTACTAGACTATGAGTCACACGTAGCCGTGGTTATAATACAATTACGTATGGTGAATGAAAATAAATAAACGAAAAAAAACCGATGAGAATAACCCTCTTTTGTTGCTGTGTTGGTAACACAGCTGCGTTTGACTTGAAATAATTAGTTTGTAGCAATTATCAGATGGTGTTGTCAAGATTTAAAATTCAAGTATTTGCAGAATGTTGCATGTGGAGGAATTGGGTTGTTTTGTTTTTTTTTTTCTTTCTGCAAATGTAATACACCCTATTTTTTGTCAGTTTATAGCGATTGTAACTATCAAAGGCATTCAAGGGGCTACTGATTTTTCAGTTAAAAATCAGAGTTTTAAAGTATTCATGGTTCTATGCTTCGTTTTATATAGAATTTTGTTGATTTTTACAGAATTCGCCACTTTTTAGTAGTGAAAGTTGTAAAATCTATTAACCCTAGTATTTCTAAAAACCAATTTTATGACCAAAAAATTGAGTTCCTACCTTAAAATAAATTAAAAAAGCATCTGAAAAAATTAAAAACAAATAAGTTAAAGTAAATTTTTTATCAGGTACCGTCACGGTTATGATTTTTATAATAAAAATCAAATTTAAAAAATTAATAAACATATTTAAAAAATTTAAAATGCCTTAAGGCAGTTTTCCTTATATGGGTTAAGAAAAAGATTAAAAACCACAAAAAAACCCATTAAATTTTACTGAAAAAAAAGTCGAAATTTAACGCTCATTATTGAAAAAAAAAACAAATTAAAACTCATAAAATGATGACTTTTCAATGACCTAAACCTGAAAACCTTGATATTTAATGCTTATTTTCGGCAACTGGATTTACTCACCAAGAGAGCAATGCTCTGTAACACAACGCACTGCCGGCTCGAGGTCGGAGAGTTTATTGTATTAAGCCGGCATTAAAAAGGATTATGCCAGTAAAAACATATACATATTCATTTCTCAGAAAGTTTAGAACGGCTTTTGGCCACTTTGAGTTTTGGCTCTTCTCTTGTTTTTCTGAAACTTGCGGCACTTCAATTGTACTGTACTCTCATTTCTATTGCAAATCTCTTTCCTCAGCTCTTTCCTAATCGTTTTTAAACCTACTGCAAGTAGTGGCGCAGGTCCGATAGGAGTTGACACCGCTTCCATCCTGTCCACTACCTCGTTCCCATCTTTTATTTGTGACTTGGTACCCAAAGCAGTTGGATATTATTGTGTTCAGCAAGGGCGTTAAGTTTCTCAATGCACTACAGGACTAATGAAGATTTAATCATAAATTATGAGGGAACCTTGAGTATCGTCCAACTATTGCTAAGGATTAGAATGCTCTTCATTACTTTAGTTTCTTTTCAAATTAATATCTGCGTACATTTTCACTCAAAAAATGCTCGTTCTTTCCCTAAAAAAAAAGATCACCTTATCCTGGGGTCATAAATGCCTACCCTCATGCCTTCTGGGTGGAGCCATCTGAGAATTACTGGAGAGTGCTTGCCTAGACATATGACTTAATAATATAAGTACTCCAGATTGCTTTGCTGCAGAGCTCTATTTTCAGTTTTTACTCGAAAATAACCTCCTTGTTCATATCGTCACTGGTGAAAAAGTACAAGTGGAGGCTGTTACCTTGCTTTTCTATTATCCTAGAGCATAAGATCTTTCCCTTGCGAAAGACTACCCTTGCAAATTAGCAGTATCTTGCCGGTTCTTTTGTTAGAAAAGTAAGCTCTTGAAATATATTCCACCGCCCCATAGACCGCTATTGGTCGTACTATCATACATCCATCTCAGCATCTTTGGGTTGTACTCTCAAAAACTGCCTGCTAAGTGCCGCTGTAACTTTTAATGTGGTCGAGTGTTCCACAAAAGCTTGGAGTCCAGAAATAGACCAAGAAACTTCAAATCGATGATTACATTGGCCACGACCTTACTCGAAGTTATATTCCTCACACATGAATTATTATTTTTAAATAAATTGGGGCAAGAACCGCCTTAAAAGTCTTAGTAAGTCTCTCCGGAATATATAGCTCCCAAACTTTAAAATTTCAGTAATTTTAGAAAAAAAAAGAAAAATTAATTTTTTTTTTATTCCAAAAGTATGAGAGTTTTCCTTCAGATTTCATTAAAGCCTTCTTCCACTCCGCTAGTTGAAGTCTTTTGTTTCCGCATGTACCTTCATTAAACATCTCTGCATCTGCCGAATGCATCTTCTTTTCAAAACTCACAAAAATAAATCAAAAATCCGCATCTAAACGACAACAGCTGCTGCACTACTACCTTTCTGCCGCATGTTAATTTTGGGTAAATCCCTACGAGTTCCAAGTGTTGCCTGTGAAGTGCAGACTGCGCGGAATCTCACGCACACGCACATGTTCTAAACGAAAAATTTCAGCCAACTGGTGCAGGTACAGTTTCTCCGCAAGTAGAAAAACTGAATTAGAAAAGTAACAAAAGTTTTCTGTTGACCTTCGAATGCAGTGATTCTGTTTTTGAATTTGTATCTTTTTCTTCTTAAGTGATTCGTGTTTTTCTTTTTTCCTTCATTACGTTCTATGTCCGTACAGTTCTTCTGCTTGTTAATCCGCTAACAATGCGTGCACATGCGTGACGTAATAATGCAATGTCTGTCATTAGAGAAACCAACTTTTCCAAATTGTTCTTAAAGAGAAGGAAAAAGGGAGTGGGAAAAATTTTAATTCTTTTTGTTGCCACACAGTATACACCTGTATTTATGTATGTATGTATGTATGTATGTGAGTACATGAGAATGTGCGTGAGCTGAGAAAACCACAGTAATTTCCAAAAGTAGTAGAAAAAAATTATTTTTTCCAATTTTTTTTTGTATGCTATTTTTAAACTAGCTAAACCTAAAAAATTTCCGATGATGGCGGTTAGCAGAAATTGCATAGGAAACAGCTGTTTTTGAAAAGGGCCTTGTTAAGTTGTGAAAAGCACTTTGAGGGCACCAAAGTACACACAAAAATTATACGCAAGTGTGGGAACTAAAAAAAAAAATCCTAAGAAATGCATAAATATATTTACGCAGACATTTCATTTAATTGCACTGCATATTCATTGCGTTAACAAAGTTATTATGCAACTTGCCGCATTCTGTTGCAGTATGTTGCAGTTGCATTTACCAAACCAGCATTTCACACGAACATTATAGAAAATATGTGTGTTTGTGTAGACAAGCGTGTAAGAAAATTACAACGGAATTAATTGATTGTAAAAGCAAATTGTTTGAAGTGCGATAACAGGAAAGCAAAATTACGACAAGTACTTGTTGCAGAAATGTTAGCATTTAACTGTTGCATTGCATTGGATATGTTGACAATGAGCCGCTCGCTTTTCCACCTCTGTTTGCCGTCACCGGTTCCTTAATATAAGTTTCATTGTCTGTTTACTATTTTTAATTTGCTTTGGTAACATTTTACTTTTGCACGCATGTCTGCTTAATTTATTACTCGGCACAATAAGCGGAAATTTCTTTGACGCCAGCGTATCGCTGTTGTTGTTTTTTTTGTTTTTTTGTAAGTCTTTATTATCACTGCACTGCTAGCGTTGCTAATGAAAGCGAATCACTAGCCGCTGTGTGGAAACTATAGAAAACCCTATATGTAAGTATGATACAAATAATATATGTATGTAGGTACAAATGTACGAATGCATGTATGGCGATTATGTGCTAAGTACCGCTGTATGTGCGAAGCTATGAAAATTTTTGGTTTGTTGTTAAAAGTAATGTTTCGCACGACTTGCAGCTGCATACATCTATGTGCGTAAAAATGTGGTTTCTCCCAGTGAGCAAAAGTAATGAGTCAAAAAATGTAGAGGTAAAATCGATATATTAATACACTAACATAAATTTGGTCCGCCTTCACTTGGCGTTTCAACCGAACCGATAAAAACCAAGAACACTATTGCGAAGGTATTTTTCTGTAGATGAGGAGAGTTTTTATGGTTTCAAAATTGTTTGAAAATTACGACTAAAATCGTCGTTTCAATTTGGGTTGTTTTCGAATTTCGTTTTGCTTCGTATTTGAAATTAAGCTTTGCAATAAAGATACACGTAATAATGAAGAACGAAATGATGAAAAATTAAAATAATGAGAAACTGATAAGAATTAGAATAAGAAAATTGATTGAAAATTTTCGATAGGAAACTAAATAAATTCAGTTATAAAAATTTGAGTTATCAAGTTACCGAAATTTACTCATCTCTAACATTCGACTTCGTATATTTTTATCGTTATTTTGGCTCTGCATTAAATTTCCTCTAGCTGATTAGCAGCAACAAAATGAGATATATTTGTTGTCTATAAAACTTACTTGTCTTGCTGTAGTTGGAAGTACTAGGTTAAACATTTAATGGCCCTTTTTTCGACTAAAACCATAACGAGGAATGGTAAAGTTTTAGCATTTTCTATGCACTTAGTCTTTCCAACTATCAGCATCACTAAAAAATGTGAAAAAGGCAAACGAAAGAATTTGAGAATAACGACCATGATTTGCATATTTTGCAAAAATATTTATAACAAAAAATCTTCTAAAAGGCAAATATTTTATTTATAACTTATATTATATTGACTAACAGATAAAATGTTGAGTGTAAAGGCAAAACATAGGAGAAAAGAATAAAACAAGAGCTAATAAGTAGTCTAAAAAACCTGAATCTGGCGTCCCTCTATTAAATTTTTGATTTGTTAAGTGAATATTTAGATACAGCCCACACTTGTTCAAAATACCGAATATCTCGTTTGATATCAATTTGTAGACTTTTATAGCATTATTTCCTTGGCTTCCAATTATTTCTTAATTTACTATTCAATGCTGCGCCGCAATAAAAATCACAGACAAAAATTTCATCGACAGTTGCTTTTTCCCTGTTTTATATTTACGTCGACTGAAATCAAATTAAAAGACATTATGCAAATTTTGTTAGCGTTTTCGTTCACTTACAATAAAGTGAACAAATTTTGTTTGGCTTATCAATTACATACAACATCACGTTGCTAGAGAGAGAAAAAATGTAATCAAGATAAAAAAAAAAAATTAAAAATTTTGTGACTCCTAACAAGTTTTTATCATAGAGAATTGATTTTATAAAAAAATTTTGCTTTTATTGACCCATACAGAGCTCCTAATTTATTGAACAATCAAAAATATCAACAAATTCAATCAATTTCTCTCCGGCATACAATCGCTTGTTGTTGCTACTCGCATATCGATTCCAGTATATTAGGGAAATTTTCGCTGGGCCACCAAGCTAAGCGATTGGACTTTACTGGTTTCGAGCTGCCAACTGCTGCCGTTGGTTGGCTTCGAAGTTGTTTAGCTGCCGGCCACAGCTGCCACGTTTACCTCTTAGCTATGTATGTATGTATGTGTATTGTTGTGGCCGCTGGTCAGACACACTCTTTTTTGTTGTTTTTGCACATACAAACAAGTGTTTACATGTAGATATTTGTTTAAGTGGGGAAAACTTTCACAAAAATCAAATGCCTTAAGAAAATTATTCAAATATTTGTACCACATAGGGTCACTTACAGCAGGCGCAGGTGTATTTGATTGCTTTCATTCTTATTTTTTTTTTGCTTAATATTTGGTGGCTTATGGTAATTTTTGAGATGACTTGCTGCTTGTAATAATTAAGTGATTTACATAGTTTGATGGTTGACTTACCGTGGAAAAGTGAAAATGAAAAGAAATTCGGAAACTTTTTTTTCTATAGACCAGAGTAAATTGATCATTGATCAGTTATGCATAATTTGATATGCAAATATAGGTATATTATTTTCCTTTTCATGCTGTATAGTTAGAAAAGTAGTATTAGGTTATCAGCAGGTTCGTGACTTAAGTCTTTTGTTATTAGAAATTTGGGGCTGATTAATGCATTTTTAGTCATTTTTCGATTTAAATAAGTCAATTAATAAAACGACATTCAAACAAAGGAACACAGCTGTGGAAATTTTTAGCCATATTGTAGGCAGGGTATATCCAAGATTTTTTCATCAATTCTTTCTAAAAACTCAAGTCATAACGTTTTCCATTTTAATGGCTTCTTTTTGTCGATTAATTGAAAAATAAATCTTTGTGCTTGCAGCCAAAAGCTGGCTTGGTGTTTTTCTGCGCATTTTAACTTTTTACCGCTTTCCACTAACTTGATGATACTGTTATGTCATTATTTAAACACTTCTTCAGCCACAATAAATATATAAATCAGCAAACAATAATACCTAAGCTTATTATGTCCCTTGGTAGTAAGCCAATAAACTTTACAAAGCACTTTGTACATTCATATATCGGAACTAAAGAGAAAGAAAGAAATATAAATAATAACATCGTAGTAGCATAAAATGTAAAAAGTCATTGTCATTGAGATGCGCTATATTCTTGAAAGGAAGGTAAAAAAATGATTGTGGGTTTCACAGATAATGTATTAGATAACAGAAATTACATAACCAACACAAATGTTCTCATAAGAATGATTTTAAAAATTGCATACCAAGCCGCAACAGGCATCACTTAGTTTGTAAAACATATCACTTAAATCTTGTAAAGGTTTCTTCGCAACAGCGCACAGTGCGGCCGAATGCCAAAAGTGCGGCCATAATTCGAGAAAATAAAGTTTCTAGATAGGCCTTTTTTGACATTGAGTTGGCTAAAGGGATCACTTAAGAATCCAAAACTGTTCGCCGTAACGAGCCTACCGTACCCTAGGTCCTCTCTTTATATTCGTTTCTAGTGTGACCTTCTCCCAAGCACATCATTATTGTAATAAAAAGCGAAATGTTATTAACATATACAAGTAGTTAGAGAATAGGAAATCAAACAAAACTAAATGGATTCTACGTCTGAAGGTTAGTAAAATACGTTAAAAAATTTGTGAAAACTAATACTGTAACAGAAACTTTTAAGAAATAAAAGTGTAAAGGTATTTTTTTCGTTTATTTTTAACCAAAATTTGAGTTGTTAAATGCAACAGTAACAAAACGTTATCGAATGCTGCTTTTAAACCTATTACAGTTTACGTAGAAAAGTATTAGCTACAGAATAAAATAAACCTCAGGTGCTCATCTCTGTTGATTATATTTTTTTGTTTTTTTTTTTTTAACAAACTTATACAAATTAGTTTCAACTGTTTCTAAAAATTTCCAGCTTTTTAATTAGATTTCACAGAAAGATTTTGAGTATGCAGTTTTGTAGCCCATTCAACTTAAGTATAACAAAGTCACGCTTACAGTAGCTGGGACTTACGGTTGATTTTAGAATTTTTTTTTGTTGAAGGTGTTGCTCATTTTCTTCATATCATCGAATATAAGTATTCCCCTTCACCTTTGCCCTTCTATAAGTAAAGTATTTAAATATACCTTGGTCTTCATTTTTTCCTATATCTTTACGCCTCATTTTTTTTGTGATGCGCGCGCAAACATTAAGGCAGGTAGACAAAAAAGCAAGCAGACAAAAATTCTAAAACTTGTTGATTTGGCCTCTGTTGCTCTAATAAATACCCCTATGTATATTAGTTTTTCCTTACTATACATATATAATGTACAGACATTGGCCTATAACAATTTTACTATACACATGTATGTATAGATGGCTTTGTTCAATAATTTTAGGTTTTAGAGAAACTATTTAGGTAATACAATTAAACTTAACCTTGAAATTAGTATCACTTGTTTATACAAGTTATTCCAATTGCAGACAAATTTTTTAATGCATTATTCACAAATATATCAGTTTTGCGCTTTGTTTTAATCCAAAATAGTGGCATTGTTATTGCAACACAAACAGCCAATAAATCAAAATAAAAACCACATTTCTGGTAAACACGAGCTAATTCATGCTAACAACGCTTTATAGTAAATTTCCGGTCTGCAAGCGCTTTACATCTTGTTTCAATGGTTACAACAATTAAAGCGACAGACATAGCAATAAGCTATCAATAGCCAGCGAATCAGCGAGGCTCTACGCAAGTAATCCTTAAATATTAGTATTACATTGTCAACGAGGCCATTTATTGCTATGCACAAGGGGGCGTGTCATACGGACGTACGTGCCTAAGATATCGTAGCTACAAGCTGAGTTCCTCTCCATCAGCCTGCTGCGGCACCTTTCAAGTCATATAGCGGCAATGCCGGAAAGGACACGTTCGCACGTGGCAACATGACATTTCGAAATGCTTTCACTGCTTCTATGACAATATTTTGTCCAGCACTTCCGTTTGTTCTTTCTACTACTGATTTCCTGCTACTTCTTATCAGTGATTTATTGAAATCAAAAAAAAAAAGCGAAACTATTTCGTGACATGAAAATGAAAGTCATCGAACATAAATCACTTACATACAAGCAGCAGTATCAGTGGACTCGACAGCGGCGGAATGTTTGCATATTTTTAGCTTAGGCTATTTTGGCGCTCTTATTGTTCTTTGATAGTTGTTGTTTTATTCTTTTTTTTTTGTGGCTGAGCACGCGTTTAGTCACGCTTCGTTAAAGCCGCCAAATGCTGCGCTATTTAAATACATTGATGCGGGTGTTGTAGGCGTTTATGTGTGTGTATGTGTGTGTGTGTGCGGACAGTTGAATGCCCACGATTTTTTCATTATTATATCATAACGTTTAATTAGCATAAACTGAATGAAAACTTAAATGAAAAACTCACAATTAAATGATACATAAATAAATCTAAAACGCCATAGTTAAGCGCTTAACTAGCCATTTGCGTTAATTTTTTCCCCTCTTTTATGTTTACCGGCTGCTTGTCATAACTTTGCGATGTGGTTTGTTGATTACAGCGCCCACAGTGTATGCAAAATGAAGGCACACCAAGAATTTAGTTTTGAAGAGTTAATTAATATTATCATTTTATTTTTTTTTTATACGCTATTTTCGTCACCACCGAGCGCTGACAAGCAATAATAGACGCCTACTTGTAATATTGCATTGTAAACGACAACTTAAATAGCGGTTTATAGATGCAATCATTATTAGTTGTCAAAGCAACAATAGCAATAATATTAAAATAAAAAACTATAAAAATGCCTGCAGTTTCTCTTAGTTGATTAAAATTGAAAGCGCTTGGTCAGTCACCTTCCGGTCCAGCAACGTTGCTGGCGTAGGATAATTAAAATGCTCAAATAAGAAAACCAAGAAAACTCAGAAAAGTCAAAAGCTTTGGCAAACTTGTCATAAATGCGTTTCGAGCAATTTCATTTCAATTTTAATTTTTGTTTTTTTTTTTGTCATCCACAGCTACATATTTTTAGTGCTCTCGCAGTCAGTGACTGGGCCTACAGTTGCCGACCACTGCATGGGCGGAAGTGCGTGTGACGCCAAGTGCCCACGTGAAATTTTTTTTATTTCGATTTTAGTGTTTTCTGTTGTCATCTATGTTTTGGGCTTATCTATGCAGTCCAGTCTTTTTTTTTTGTTCTTCATAAAATTTTGCTTTTCGTTTTCATTGCTTTTTTGTTCGCCTTTTGTTTCTACAGTTTTTCACACTTATGTGTTGTAAGAATGCCAAATAACATTGTTTGTTTTAACGAGCTTACCTTTATTTAGTATGCTTACGCATGGCCATTACAAATGCACTCAAAATTTTCATTTTTCTTTATATAAAAAATCAGTTGAAAAAAAATTCATGGCTGAGTTTAATTTTTGGTTATTTTAATAAACCGTACTTCGTTAATTAAATGCTGGATTATCTAATTTAGCTTAACTTGATATTATTTTTTGGCGTATTCACTATAAACAAAAGTCAAATTCTATAGAAAATTAACTGCTTTCAAAAGCGCGACTATGTGCCCCAAAAAGGTCTCCACCGCCTATAATGTAATGTAATGTAAATTTCATGGTGCAATAGAAAAAAAGGGACACTTCAACCCAGTTGACCTTCTATATCCGTTTGGTGGCTCCTAACCCTGACATTCCAAGATTTTATCAGCCTCCCTAATAAAAGTAAAAAGTTTCTTGGTAGATGGATTCCTGAGCCTAAGAGTATCGACTGTGGAACAACTGAAGTATTGCAGTCTTAAGCACAACAAGCACTCATATTCAACGTCTCCTCGTCTTCAAGACAAGACAGCAATCAGCGTTTGAAAGCGCAGGCAATTAGGACTGGCTAGGTAACCAAGAAGGAAATTGATATTGGTTCTATATCTTTCCTAGCAAAAGGATAACCAAAAATTCTGGCCTGTCTAAGACCAGCTACCTCTCACCATTACTTGCGTTCTGAGCTTACCCACGTTTCGATTATGATTCTCGAGGAGGACCAACTGTCTTAGCTGAAATATATAGATTAATAGAAGGATAGGAATGACTTATTTATAAGGGTTGCCTTTATGTATTGTTGTTCCTTACTAACTGGATTACTTACTTTGATCAAGGTAGTAGCTAAGGTTATCGTGGCAGCCATCATTATGCTGTAGAAATAAGATCCTTATAGTCTTCCTTTGCCTAAAACTGTAACCAATTCTTGGTTTTAAAGAAGGTCGCAAAATCATAGACGCTAGCTGTACTCAGTTTAGTCAGCCACACAATAAGGTTGTTTAAAACTAATTTTGATTTAATCTATATCGCGGCAACTATGGCACAAATGATTCCACTGCAAAGCTATTCCTTTGGCATTTATCTACCTCAAGCAGTGGCCTGTAATAGCCCCAATTGCATGGTTTAAATCTTCTCTTATCTAATTTAGTTCAGACGTGTCGCGATATCGTAGTTTTGGGCTCTGCTGACAGTTTTCTATTAGCTTGCTCGATTCAATATTTATCTAGCAAGAGTTTTCAAAATAACAGTGCTATATCCGCATTCAGAGTATCAGTGATTGCTAGCAAAAAAAGTTCCCTTCATCACCAGTTCATCTTCTATGCAGTTACCTGACATATCTTTGTAGCCTCGCACCCATAATTTCATAATTTCAGTTTGAAAAACTCTACAGAAAACCGGCAGCGAAACACTGTTGTTGAGTTGGAGCTCCTGAAAATTAAAGTATACTCGTACATCTGGGAGTTTTTTTTTCAATATGCAATAGCATAAAATAAATGGGAAGGTAAACTTTTGCTAATCTTTTACACAGTCTGAAACATTTTCACCAGGGCCTCACATCTATGTATCTACTATATTGCACCACTGTCGACTCTTACTGCTTCTGTGGCATATAATGCTTTGCCAGATAGTTACCCCAACTACCTCTGGCATACCCTAGCAGGCTTTGGTTCAACCAAAGAATGCCAAGACCAGTGGATCTTCTAAACAGGCCGAGATAGAAGTGTTTAGGAATGTACTCGTAGCACCGACCACAGGTCAATGGGCCCCAGAGAAACATGCTCTTAGAATGAAACTTCATTACAACAGAATATTCTGCATCTGATTCTTGGATTAAATTGCGAGGAATGAGTATTTCTTTTTGTGTGCAAATGCCCAGAACTGACCATCTTAAGGCATAACAGCTTCGGGAAGTGCATAAAAAGCTGTTCGTAAGCGGTTGAAAGTGGTTTGCCTAAACTGCGCAGACACTGCACAAGTTGTTAGGTCGGTTACAGTAGAATAGCAGGGCAAGATAGTAAAAGGCGAAAAACACGGGCGTGCCGTTCGAAAGATCCGAGTTCGCGTCTCGGGCAGCGAATATTTAGAATAGAATATTTCTTTGTTTCATTTAGTTTTTATGAACCAAAATTCATTTTTATTTTTTAAATTAATTTTTTTTCGTTTTAACTTAAATTTCTTTTAATTTTTGGAGTTTATTGTTTAAAAAAGAAAACACATTTTATTTTTTAATTTCGTTTGATTTTCTTTCTTCGTTAATTTTATTTTCTTTTAATTTTCAAATCAATTTAAAATTTTTTTTTACTTTTTTAATTTTTACATTTTTTTGTTAAAATAAAAATCCTTTTTTTATATTT
>NW_016159007.1:50958-71085 GCF_001687245.7 Rhagoletis zephyria
CTCTTCCTCTTCCTCTTCCTCTTCCTCTTCCTCTTCCTGTAGCTATTCCTTTTCCTCTTCCATCTCCAGCTCCATCTCCTTTCTTTATCCCGGAAACGGGCAGTAAAAATTACTTCACTTAAAAGCTTTCATCAACAGCTTCCATCTGATACCCATATTGTACAAACACATCCAAGGGTACCTTGGTCCACCTTTTCGGCTATATCTCGAGACCCTGGTCACTCAGAGATCTAAAAAATACTCTGTATTAAAGCACTCATCAGTAGCTTTGATTTGATACCCACAATGTAAAAACACATCCTAGGGTTACCCGGGTCCTCGTGCAGCGCCACCTGGTGGCGAGTGGAATCAATAAGCATATTATACTAACCTTCTCCGTGGAAAAATATATATATATACCAAATTTCATAATAATCGGCCCAGACACACACGACCAAAATGTATTCAATTCTAATGAATGCTATGTGCGGTACAAAAAATACGTGCGGCAAATAGCAAAAACACACTCACTTAACCGACGCCCCGCACACACACGCGTTATCGGATTTCAACCAAACTTCACAGAAACCTTTGCCAAAGCAACACCAACAATGTGTGAAACTTTCATTGTGTTCCTTACACGCGTTGCTGAGATTACCACGGACAAACGCACACTTTTTTTCGGCTTAATTTTTATATATATAGATTTTTAAAGAGATACTATTTTCTTCTTTCTTGATTCGATTTTTTCTTTTTCTAATTTAGTTGTTAGATTTTTATTTTTTAAAGAGAAACAAAATTATTTTTTTTTTTATTTTAATTTAATTTTAAAAAATAGATTTGTTAATTAGTTTAGCTTCGTTTTCATTTTTTTATTTAATTTTCTTTTATATAATACTTGTTATTGTTTTAAAAAGAGAACATATATATGTTCAAATGTTTTTTAATTGAATAAAATAAAAAAAAAAATTATTGCTAAAATGCGAACAGCACAACGCTAAAACTTCCTCGTTAGCAAATCTTTCAACAAGTCTTTTGAGAGATAGTAAAGAGCTTTCAAGGTAGTTGCCAGAATTGACATTTGTCTTAAAAAAGACCTTTGTCTTTCGAAAGATTCTGGTGAGTTGAAAGACAGTTGCCAGAATTGCCCTTTAATCACATCATTTAGCTATTTTCGAATATAAGAAATTAACCAGATTCTACGTCGCTTAATAAAATTAATTTCTATCATAGCCTTAGAGTTATACTGCATAGATCACATTTTCCGACGTTGATAGGCAGAGCAAGGATTCTCCACAATAATTATATCAGAAGCCGCGATGACTGAGGAAACTCTCAGACACCAAATACCTAACTGAAGAATGGAATTTTTTCACTTACAGCGTTTTTAAGTGATCTAAAAGCAGCGACAAATTTTAGTGTATATGATTTCGCGCGCTAGCGACCTCTTCAAACGATTTAAATATTATTTTATAACTCGAGTATATATACACATAGATATGTACATACATAAGCACATATGTATAAATACATATGTATGTATGTATGTATGTAAGTATGTCTACACTGCTTGAACTTGTATTATTTTTATGGCAATTTTGTCAGCTGCCAAAAATGGTTCATTGCAAATTTGTAATTAGTCCAAGCGACAGATGACTCAGATTTTTGTCCAAAATTTATGGCTGTGAACAAATTCGCTTGCCTTTTATGAAATTGCATTAAATTGTAGACTTAAAATAATTTGTACATATTTCTTGTTTGTTAAAAAAAAAAATTACATATTTTAAGAACTCAAACAACAGCAATTTTCGAAGCGAATTTTTCAAGTACACTTACTCTTACAGGTTATTGTGTTTTTTTACATAATTTTTATGTGTACCTATGTAGATTCCATTTTATGCTGCGCATTGCTTTATATTAAAGCCAATTGCAGTTAAAAATCTCAGGCAAACGCAAAGCGTGTAAAGAACTTTGTCTGCTTAAAATAATAACTTACTTTACCTACCTTGATAAGACAAGAGCTAAAATTTTCAATTAATTAAGCAGCGTGTCTTACTTGGGAAAAATGATTTTAGGCTAACAATCAAGGTTAGATGATGGGAAATGTTTTAATTTTTACACATTTTCGTTATACAATCAGCTCAGTTAATGCCATTTTTTTTATCATTTATTCAGCACAAACATAAGTTGAAGCAGTAAATAGCTAGAAGACTATCTAGAAGATTTTGATTAAAAGACTTCTGCCTAGCTACATTTCCTCTACCATTCATTTTCATGTTCATTTGTATACTAACTGAATGCCTTTTCTTTTGCTTTACGACAATTGTTGCACCACTTTTCCATGCAAAAACTTTACTTTTACATTTTGCGTACTTTCAAGTGTTGTATGCAATACTTAATTGCTATTTACTTGCATGTATGTCTGTCACAAGTTGGCGCTGACATGGCTTTTTGTGTTAAATGCAATTCATAATATCACTTGCCTGCTTTTCTTTGGTGTTTTATTGTTTTAGCGCTTTTTTTGTTTTTTTTTTTTATATTTTTGAAAGCTTACCAGCGAATGGAACCACCTTCTCGATGTCGCTACTCAAATTTCATTGTTTTTTAGTGCGCAGGCGTATGTCCAGGCGTATATAAACACCTATATGCATATACATATACACACTTACTTATGTATATATGCATTGCATCATTTAACTGCATATAGGTAGGTTCATATTTGCTTTATTTGCAAATTTTTTTTATGATTTAAGCCGAAAATTTATTTGCAAAAATTTTGCGAGAATAAATGGCTTTAGCGCTGAAATATTTCGTTGAGTGACTAACTTCTTAATTTTTAAAGATTATAATCAATTTTTTTTTATTTTTATGCTAATTAAGAACTGGTCTAAATACTTTATTTGTTCGATAACTTTTCTGATGGTTTTGCAAGATTGCAAAGCTAAGAAAACTCCTTTGCATATGTACATACAAATATATTTGCAAATAAAATGACCCATTTCAAGGGAGCACAAAATATTTGTCATTATATTTTCAGTCTAAATATCCAGACAATACTGTTACTAAATATGTATCATTAGGGTGCGCGCCAAAAAAAGTTGCGGTTTTTCCACCCTAATTATAAAATGTATTATATTTTAAGCCTTCCGCCAAAACCGATTTGAAAATACCTCCAAAAATTTCATTATATTTTGATTCGGTTGATAAAAATTTCAAAAATTTTTATGCAGACCTTTTAATCTTAAACTCTTCTATCATTAGAGGTGATTTTTTGGAAAAAATATTTTTAAAAACTAATTTTATTTGTCTATATAAAACTCGATTTTTGGAGGTAAATATTTTCAAATCGGTCCAGCTCACGTAAATTTTAGTATTTTTCCGAAATCTTAAAATATAATAAATTCTACAATTCCAGTTGGAAAAAACTACAAACTCATTTTCCTCTGTGATATTGCTAGAAAGCCCGAACGCGAAATAAGGATAAATATCTAATAATATTTTTATTCGGTAAAAATCGATAAATGTCGATGAGATGGCATGTACAGATGGAAGGCACAACGATAAATGTATCGATACTGATATCAAATAATATACTGATAGTGAAATCGGTAAATATATTAGTTTTTAGCAATCGATAATACAATTAAAAAATATCGATAATAAATTGGGAATATATTTCGAATACCAATGCAACGAATTTCTTCCAAGAATGTCAACTGTTTCGCATCAAAAGCTTGATGCAACAATCAATTACCCTGACGGTTTCAAAATGGACAAAAGGAGTAGGAGCTTGCGATGTACTGCTGTGAATCGAAAATTTGTCAGGCTGAAATTCAAACGAAATAAATACTGCAAGGAATAAACCTACCGAGCTAAACATTTATATTGACAGTCAGGCTGCCCTTAAAGCTATACTTTCATATGCTACCTTTCCGGAGACAGTTGAAAATTTTAAAGATTCAATAGGACGGCTAGCCCTGGCCATAGAATAAACCATACACCTATACTGGGTCTCAAAACCGAAAAATATTCGACGTAGCGAAAAAACTGAGGAGCTAGCTAAAGGGCGTGCTGCTAGATACCTATCTAGCGACTGATGTACCAATTCCTCTTATCAAGATAAGTCCTGGTCATGTACCAGCCAGAAGGAAAGGCGTGACAAGTCAACATAATCTAACCTAGCCTTACCTTAGTAACCTACGTCACTGCAGTAGGTTAATGGTAGTAAAATAAGCCACAAAAATCTAACCTTTAATAACTTAAGCAGCATCTAAAGCAATTTAGGTTGGAATACTTTTTTTTTAATTGAGTGGCTCAATACATTTCTTATATACGAAAGTGTGCGCCCATATTGAGTCATTTTGCGGTAAATATACTCACATAAACAAAGCCACATACAAGCTGGCGCACACAATTTTTTTTTTATATTGAAGCCACTCCTGTGCTCTCCAGTGGCGCGTGTGCACTGCTCCAATTTCAGCACGTTTTCCATTTTGGCTGTACACTTTTCTAAATTGCAATCTACAGCGCTGTTGGGCTAGCACTAATGGTTAGTTGCCTAGTTGACCAGTTCGCCGGCGAGTGGCTTGCTGTCAGCCTGATTTTGGTTTACTATTTTTTCCGAAATTTATATCAGATACATACGTACTTAATGTTGTTGCTTGAATGCAGCTGGACATTTGGGCGATTTGCTTTGCACTGCCAATGGCTCTTTGCCGTTTTGTTAGCTGTCTGCTTGTCTGGCCGCCAGTCTATACAATGTTCCACAAGCCCCCATATGCGCATGCAAGCGCGCATGTCTTGCACGCCTATCCTTATCTATGCTTTGTGCAGCTTAGCTAGCTTTGGCACTATAATTTAAGTATGCAATTTTGCGATTGCTGTTGTTGGTTAGCTCACTTTTGGTGTGCAATTGGTATTAAATTTTTTATTTATTTATTTTTTTCTTAATCTGCTGTCGTTCAAGTTTTTTCGACTGCCATCTACTGCCTGCCACAATGTATTCAAAATGAGTGCAAATATTTTGTTAAATCGTTCAGTTTTGGTCAACTTTATATGCTCCAAGTGACAGCTACAGATTTAAAACAGATCACATTTCGAATTAGATTTCCTATTACATAAATGGTTTTTAGTGCTGGAAAATGGGCGTTTTTTGGCTGATGGGTTTTTGCGCATACACACACATGTATGTAGGTATGTATACACACATTGATGCATATCTATGCTTATAGAATTTTTATTTTTTTTCTTTACTAGCAATTGTTAAGATACTGAACGTATTTTTTATTGGGTTCCAATTTTTGATTTTCTAAAAGAAGGCTGCAATCAACTAATGATTGCTCTGAAATGATACTATATTTTGCGCTTTGTTTGGTGCTCTAACTGCCCAAACATTTTTGACCGAGTTCAATAAAGCAGGCACTCGTTTCTGTTCCGTGCCAACTGACGCCAATTAGAAATGCCAAGTGAAGCCTGGTCAAGCCTGCTTCATCCTCTTACGTCACCACCGTATTGCGAGTTGAGTACTTTCAGGGCTGGAGCATCTGTGTCCATTCGAACGGCCAAGCCGCGGAGGTGCTGTATTTTAATTCGCTTCACTATGTCAATGTCGGCTAAAATAATGATAATATAAAAAGTTTCTCAATTTTTTTGCCTTTGAAAGTTAGTAAGTAATTTATATGAAATCTTTTAGTAGGTGCTCTTTTCATCTCAGCGTTAATATTTATTTCATCAATTTTATCTATTCATTTAATGCTTCTGTTTATGTATATATATATACATATGTATGTACATGATTACCTTTATGGTTGACACTTTAATCATTACAAACTAATTTATTGCTTTTAACTAGTTTAAACCATAAAATTTATTAATTTGCATACATTTGCAAATCTATTTTTTACTACACTTTGGATGCATCCAGTGATTTGCGTGTTAACTGCATACATCTGAAACAGGTTTGTTGCTAAAGTCTTTTGTTTAAGGTCAACCCTTTGAGTTTGTAGCGCACGGACAAGCAATTTGTGATGTAGTATTTTGATATAAAAACAAGTAATTTTTATCAAAAAAAAAACGACTTCAACTCTCATATAAACAAGTAATTTTTAGCAAAAAAAAAACCGACTTAAAAAAAATATATATATATCTATATATTTCATGATCAAATGATCGGATCTAAACCAAATTAGTATGGCACCACCACTTAGACACTACCTTTCCGTTACAAAAAGAATTATTGAAATCGGTTCACGTGGTGCAAAGTTATGCGGTAACATACATACATAAAAAACAAAAAAAAAAAAAATATTCCGACGAACTGATAACCTCCTCCTTTTTTGGCAGTCGGTTAAAAAACACTAAAATAAAAGCATTTTAAATTGGTATAATGAAATTTGTTTTTTTTTAATTTTTCTGATCGATATTTTACATTAGTTTTAATACGTTTGCAAAATTTTTTTAATTATATTTAAGGCTATTGAAAATTTAATTTTACTCAAATTAATGGACTTTTCAATGGATATGCTCTTAGATTCCCGACCTAGTCTTGCATTGTCTTAAATTTAGTTAAACGAAATCCGATATAATCTGTGTCAAAGTCCTCAATCGATGATATGCTAAATAAGAGAAAAATAACATTTTCTTCCATACAAAGTATGCTCGACCAAATTTTTGTATGCGCAGCGCCGTCAAAAAAAAAAGAAAAAAAATGTGAAAAATCAACGGCATTTTGTAGCCACTTGAAATTTGGCCTTCATTGCACTAAAATTTATTGGGCTATAAAACTGCATACCCGAAAATATTATTAACTTATGCACTGCAGGTCATTAGGATAGCACCCCCTCTGTTGGAATATTTTCTAAATTTGTATAATATGTTCTCTTCTTATAAGTATAAGTAATATATATAACAATAGATCAGTGAATCTTAAATTAAAACTCACAAATCAAGAGGGCTAGTAAAACATACATATTTCAGAGTTGTTTTACTTAGAATTGAAAAAAAATATATATACTAAATTGGCTATTGAATGTCTACAACGGTTATATCACAAAAAAAAACTTTTATCATGTATATATGTTTGTGTGTACAACCAGTCAAATTCAACACCTAGCACCATTTTTTGTTGTTTCACTTACCTTCAATTTTTTTTGTTGAAATTTTATTTGATTTTCCCTTCATTGGTCAGTGGTGCGTGCCACAGCATCATATAACGCCAAACACAATGCAACAGATACTTTAAATAAAAGTGTTCAATATATCATGTGTCCATGAAGTACATACATTAGTGAAGGCGCAGCTGTGCGCTGAGAATTTGAATAAAAACCAAAAAAAAATGTAGTTGAAAAAAAAACCCATAAAAAATGCAAGAAAAAATCATAAAAGTTTTGAGGTTTGAGGTTAATCAACGCCAAAGTTCAGTCAACAGGAAAGCGAATAGATGCCAATGAGTACGATAAATTTGGATACTAGCGAACTAGCAAACAAAATGGTGGAAAAAAGTGGCGTGCTTATGTGAAAAAAAAACAATGCAAAAAAATAGTAGAAAAAAATTTGACAACAACAGACAAAGAAAAAACCCAAACACGAACATAAACTTAGAAGCAGCCAGCAAAACGAAATACACACTTAGAAAAAAAATCAAACAACAACAACAACAGACTGCAGGCTTTAATGATACACAAACCAGCTAAGCAACAAAAAATGTTGCTGACCCGCTAGTTGTGGCGCAAAGTACGTGCATGCATTTGCTGCAGCATTTCGGCAACACATTTGAAAATAATACGGCTTCAAACAATAGCTGCATACATACATATATGTACATCTGCACATAGTACAAAAAAGTCGCGCCAAAGCTAAGCGAAGTGCCAAAGCAATCAAAAAGCATTCGAAGCGATTGGCCTGAAACATTTCGATAGCTCTGTTAGATGGCTAAGAAAACGACTCAAAAAAATTCGACAAGTCAAAAAACAAAAAAGAAAACAACAACAAAAAGAAGCTAACATTGGCGCACAACAGCATTGTTTGTTGCTTGCTGGCAGCAGCGTATAGAAAGAAGGAAATCAAAAGTCTGCAACTTTAGTATTGGCCAGCACGCCACCTCGAAGGTATAAACAAAGCAAACGGAAAAAACAAATCGAAATAAAAAAAACTAGCATGCCCACCCGCTTACCGCCTTGCCCGCCTCGCACACGGATAAACCTTTTTCAAGCCAAGGTGGACTTAAGCGACATTAAACCAGCAAATGCTGAGTGCCTGATTGCCCGACTGCTTGCTGTCCGATTGTTGCCTATCTGCTCGTCGACTGGCTGTCTGTCTGTCTGTTTTGTTGGCTGTTAGCTGTTGGCTGTTGACTGTCGACTGGCAGCTTGCCTGTTGTTTAGCTGTGCTGGGTGTGTTGTTATTGCTGTTGCCCATTGGATAAGAGCTTTTCTGATACAACCAATTCAGCTGTTGGGCGACACAACAAACTACAAAAACTGTACCTACTACTTACTTTCCAAAGACCCCATCAGCCGCAGCCGCAGCACCAGCATCAGCAGCTCCAAAGTTGTTGAGCAACAAATGTTGCGGCTGTTAGGGCAACATACTCCTCGTATAATCGCCCCAGCCAAAAGTTGTATGGCCAAGTTGTAGTTGGGGTAAAGCGTATTGGACACTTTGAAAGGCAGCTTTGCAAAACCAGTTTTCTTAGCGTTTCGTTCCCTGCTGTGTGCTTTGACTGTGGCGAATGGGGTAATCGGGCAAGCACTCCTCTGCATAAGCACTTAAACATACAGAAATCTACAACGAGAAGCAAGCAATCTTAAAACCGACTCTTCGTTCGTTTAACTCTTTGGCTGTAGTCTGCAGTTTCTGGCTACACAAATCGACTTCACAGCGCCGCTGCTAACGGCTACAAGCTGTTTAGTTATTATGTATCTGAACAGAATAAAAAACATGGCTGCCATAAAAACTTGTTTGTGTTGCTCGATACAGCGTATTGTAAGGTAAAGTAACTGGTGTATGAGTTGAGAAAATATATGTCTGTACAAAGCAAATGCCGTGCAACAACAAAACTGACCAATCTGCTTCCTCTACCTACCGAAGCCCTTTTCATCATCACATTTACCTGTTTTGATTTTTCCTTTTACACATTTTCGCTTTTGTTTCATATTCTCTCTTCTTCGTTTCGTTTCTTTCAGGTCTTATGGCACTTGGACGCCTTTCGTCGTTCCTTTCGCACCCTCAATCATCACATTTGCTGCGGCCAAGACTGTATATTCTGTGCATTGAAGGTAAGTCAAGACAATTTACTTATGTTCCACAAAATATTTGTCAGCGTAATTGTTTGCATGTGTGCGTACTTGTGTGTGGAAGTGATCTTGCTTATGGAGTGTAAGATGGCTAGTGACTGAAAGTATGCAACGGTTTTTTGCTGATGGAGTCGGTTGTGGATTCAGAGATCACAAGAGTACTTGCGTTTGTGTGTGTTGCATGGTGAAGTCGTTTGCTCGAAACGCTGCGAAGTGAGCTCTGAGAAATGTGTGTACATGTGTACTGCCATTGAAAATCGCTTTGGACTTCCCACAGAGGTTAAAGCCATAGAGCTTAGATTAATATGAAGCATACTTAAAGGCTTACATAACATAATTTTTGCTTTTCATATTTAGAGCAGTGATAAACATAATTTAAAAATTTGCAAGTTTTAGTTATTTTCGAAAACTTTCAAGATTTTTTTCTAAAGGGCTGATTGCAGCTCTCAATAAAAATGAAAAATTCTAAAAAAAGTCGCGCATAATAAATGGGAAATAAATCCTTTGAGACTTGTAGGTATTTTTTTTTGAGGCTTTCGAAACGGTCTTTTCAAGAATTTTTGCAGTTTAAAAGCTACAATCATATTAGTCCCAGATTAGCTTTCTGTGAGTACTTAAAATAGTTTTTTCTACTTAAAAATATAACAGAAATTTTGCATTAAATTTCCTTCTTCTAAAGCTGTACCTACTAAACTTGCACAGGGTGCAGTTTTTCCTTCGTGTTTTCACAACAACTGTAACCACGATGTAATGCTTTCAGATGTGTCAGTGTTAGTATAGACCGCTCTGTTTTAACCCTCTACCGAATACGAAATCCACATGTTCGGTTGCGAGGTAGGTCTAACCCAGTCTCAATGAAAACTTCGCCCGACACGATTTTGCCTCCATGAATGAATCAAGCACTTTCGAAAAGTAGAGATTAAAAAGTAACCCGTATTTTACGATTTTTCTAGATCAAGTCATTTACGGTTTCTATAAATAAATATAAAGAACCCTTAACCTTTATAACGCTAGGCCAATAGAATATTGCCTTGTGATTTTTTTTTTACTTTTTTAAATTTCTTATCTAAGGGATTTAGAAATTTCCGATAACGAATCTGAATTCAGTTTTTAAAAATTCAAAATGGCGGATCCAATTTAGCGGACGTAATTAAAAAAAATTCAGATTTTTATGAAATTTTACGTTCAAAGGTTCTTTAAGTTGCTAATTACGAAATTGAAATCAGTTTTGAAAAATTCAAAATGGTGGATCTAATATGGCGGACGGAATTTTTAAAATATTACAGAATTTTTATGAAATTTGACATCCAAAAATTCAAAATGGCGGATGGGTTAAAAAAAAAATACGGTTCCTTTTTAATCTGTTCCTTCCGAAAATGCTCGATTTTTGGATGGGTGCAACAGAAAGTTAAATTTTGTCGGACGGTGAAATAGATCCAAATCTCTGATGTGCCTTCAGTGGACTTATTTTTATAAGTTTTGTGGTACATATCACAGCTAGGTACTGCTTAATGGGCAAGCACGCATCTGACGCATCCTAGCTCTGCCAAAAACACGTATTTCGATTTTTAACAAATCATTCCTTCAGTGTCCAGCCGGCTAGGAATCTCTAGGCATTCGCGATGGTTCCACCTTGGAAACAGAATTCTTCTACGAAGGAAATGGAAATCTGAGAACTCACTCGCGCGGCAAAGCAATGAATCAAACAAGTCCTTGTATACCACTCTACTTTAGAAGAGTGGCAACCACCGTAACTTCACCTAACCTATGCTAACCGTGGAAGCTAAGGAAACGCCGTTTAGGATTTAACCATGTTTTTGGAAAAAAAACCTCCTCTAAATGAAGAGTTCACATACACTAAAATTATATTTCTATCTAGTAAAATCGTGTACGTAGTACTTACTTATATCTTAACTTCCTTTAACGCTTCTTGCTAATTTATCTATTCAGTCTACTTTTAAGTCAAAAATACTAACCAAGTTGTATAAAAATAGCGTTTAAGTGGACAATTACGTATGTATTACATAAGTAGATAATTGTGCTGCGGAAAACCAGCAGCATCTCATTGCTAGTTTAAACTATATACATATTTACTATAGTCGTTGCTGCGTTTGCAGAAAAGTGAAACAATGATATTGCGTGCGCATAAAATCAACTAAACGTATGCGTATTGTAATTAGTCGTGAAAAGCCGAGGGCCATAGAACCCATTGCAAGTGCGTGATTTTGTTGTTCCCAGCAAAATAAACTGCGACGCCACAACACGTCAGCGCGCAGCGATTTTCCCTCAGGTGTGCCACAGTGCTTGGGACGGCAGGCCAAATGCAAGTGAATGTTTCGCTATGCATAAGTATGTATGTGTGTGTATGCATGACTGCTGCGCCTATTTATGGCACTATAATGGCGCTATTTCTTAGTTGCCAATTCGTGGAGGGTTGGAAATTTCTTAGGGAATAAGGGAAAATTCTCACACTTTTATTTAGTGCATTTTTTTTTTTTTTGTTGTTGTTTGCTTATTTGTATTGGGGGATTTTCACAGCACACTGCAAACATATGATGAGCATATGCTAACAGCACCATAAATGCAGGTATATACTGAGACATGTTTCTATTCGAGTTTGCTGCTTAAGTCTTTTGTTAGACACGCGTTTAGCCATGAGAATCTCTTAGCTTTGTCGCGGCGCTGCTGCTAAGCAAAAAGTGTCTTTGCAAAAATGCTTTGGCGCTTGATGCGCTTGCCACAAAACGAATTTTCATGAACTTTGGCCTTTTGCGCTGAGAGTTCCGTTTCGAAACTTGTTTTTGAAGATGTTACTTCATTAGGTTAACTTGATTGGCTGCCGATGGCGGCGCTTCTTCAGTTTGTCTTTAGCGGCATTTTGTTGCTTTGAAGTTGCAAATTTATTTATTTATTTTTATTAATAATAAATGATCTTCTTGCAAAGCTAAAGTCCCCGTCACGTTTGTAATGCGCTTTGGTAATTGTCAAATAGAAAACAAGATTTCAAATCCCCGCAGGCCAGTTGCTTGCCTATTGGCCCAACACTTAGCAATTTGACCTTTTGGACCACTTTGTAATTGTTTGCAAATGAAATGAAAATGCAATGAGTAACTAAAGCTGTGGTGTTTAACAGATTTAAAATGGGTCGGCAATTAAATTCGATTTTTTTCGTTTTAGAGTGCGTGGCAATTAAATGGATGCTGGCCATACATCGTTAAATTGTTTTTAGTTTTGCACTTTTTTTTAAGTTTAAAGAGCTCAATTAATTTTCAGTAAAAGAGGATATAAAGTCCTTTTTTTAATTTAAAGATTTTTAGGGAAAGATACATCCCTATGCTTTTAAAATAAAACAATGTCTTTAAATTTAACTTTATAAAAATTCAGTCTTTGTATTAAGAATATATACATACATATATGTACATGCATCATATTAAGCAAACATTTTTTCGAATACAAAACATGTTATATCTGTTACAAAGCGGTGTTTTTTTTAGTTTGAAAGCTTTTGGTCATTCTTGGACGAGAGTCTTAGAAAAGAGCTCACTTGCCAATTTTCATGGTGAAAAACTCGTTAAAGATATAAATCATTTTGCTCGCGCTACTGCAACAGTCGCAATGGCCGAGTGAGCAAAGACTTGCTTGCCATTCAAGAGATACGAGTTTCAAATCTTCGGGCAGCGGAATTTTTTTATTTAATTTTGGTCTATTTTTGATTTAATATTCTTTTAATTTTTAGGCTCTTCATATTTAGAAGTAACTATAATTCTATTAATTTTTAAAAACTTATTTTATGTATTTTTACTTTTTTTAAATCAAATTTTTCTTCTTTTTTAAATTAATCTTCTTTTAATTTTTAGGTTTTATTGTTTTAAAAAGAAAAAAATTTTTAATTTCATTTAATTTTTTGAAACTGATTTTATTTAATTTTTTTCTTTTGATTTCTAAATTTTATTGTGAAAAAAATATATATTTTTTAATTCATTTAAGTTTTAGGAAGTTGTTTTCTTTCTTTAATTTAATTTTTTTAACTTAGTTTTTAGATTTTATTGTTTTAAAAAAATATATATTTTTTTCATTTAATTTTTTTAAAACTTATTGCTAAAAGAGGAAACAAAATAACGCTAAGCCATCCTCATTAGACAGAAAATATCCTTCAAGAGAATTTCCATAATTTTCAATTGCCTTACGAAAGTTTTTTCGCATTAAACAATGATATCAACTAACCCTAGAGGGAATAATTTAGAGGCGTTAAATCGCACTATCTCGGTGGCCAATCAACTAACTCGTTCCAGTAATAATGCCGTTAACGGTAACATTCTCAGTTCGGAAGAATAAGGACTAAGGAATTTACGGGCTCATAAAGCTCACCAAATAAAAGGCTGGCCATCTTAATTTTACAACAGATTTTTATCCTTGTTAGCCAGATCCGAATATGCGTGTTTTAAAGAAGTTTCCAAGCAGATAAATATGTATGCAGTTTTCGCAACTTCCAAACCCCCTTTCATGAAAAACCTTAACAGCTCAAAATTTCCGTCTGCTCAACACATGTATCCGCCTAACAAATGAGTGAAAAATACCCACAGCCTATTTATGTGCAACAACCATAACTCGCATATGGAAAACACCATAAAAATTGCATTCCTTCACACAAGATAAAAGAAAATAACTACCACTTTCCCGGTAATTTACTATTTCACTGATAGCGCGCGCGTTACGCCAGGCGTTTCCAACGAAAATACCAAATGACTAACTGCCCAATCTAAATGGTGACTAGCCTGTCTAGTCTGCTTTATCGCGCAAAAGGTCACTAACTACAATGACTGGCAAAAGTCATTCAGCAAATAAATAGAAAAATTCCAAAGGACCTCGACTGGCCAATTGTCTGCGCCGGCGCGCCATACGCCTACTCATTTCCGCTCACAACTACAATACACAGCCGCTTTTCATGTGCACAATTGGCCGTCGCTACCACAACTACTACTACATACGTATTTCCAATGCTAATGCACATGCGTACAATTGTAATTGAAGGTTGCATTTTCACTGCGCTTTCGCATAAATTTCCCACTGATAATTTTTAAAGCAGAAATAGAAATGTCATTGTTGCTCATTTGTGATTAATGTTTTTTCTTGGAATTTTAACGCTCATAAAGTTATTTTAACTAGCAGTACGAGCTCACAGACAAAGGAAATGATAAAATGATAATAAACATTACATATGTATGTATGTATGTAAAAATAAGACAAAAGGTCCAACTCGAAGCTTAATTGTGCTCGATGATAAATTAAGTGCTAAATATGTTAATTAAATGGCTGCGGCTGCGTACATAATTACATGTCTATTGTAATGGCAAACTCTGCAAGCACTTGCGCAACAGTTGTTGCTTTTCTATGCTCAAGGGTTGGTTAGCTGGTTGTTTCGCAGCATAAACTCTTTTATTGCCTTTAGCTGAGCTCTTACTTGACTGTAGCGCCGCTTTGCGCTAAACTTCTTAACTTTAACTATTGTGATGGCTGCTATCACCGCGGCATGTGAGAAAATGCGTGAAAAGTATTCAAAGTTTTGAATTTCTAATCAGTTAGTTATTGTTTATTCACGTTTGAAAAAAGGAGTGTCGCGTGACTGCCAGATTGTAGTGTTTAATTGATGTATCTGCTCTTGATATGAGAGACGCATGTATATACTAATTACACGACTTATCGTTTTATATGTAATTTTACAATTAGAAATGACTTGATAAATTTTTGTGCTAAAATATTAATTAGTTCTATAAAATAATTTAAAAAAAGCTTTATTACAAAAAAAATTTAGATTCATTTTTTGCGGTATAACGGCCTAAGCTAATTTGGCCGAGCCCATTTTGTATATTTTACATTTAAGTATCTAGTCTACAATTAAGTTGCTAACAGGGCTCTTACGTTTTAATCTTATGAAATTCGGAAATAATATTTCTCGCTAATAAATCCTAGTTTAGAAATCAACCTTAAAATCGCAAGAATATAATACAAGACCCTATATATGTATGTAGCTAAATGCAGCAAAGCACCACTTTCCCCCAACCAGCATCAGATGATAAAACGCAAAAACAAAAACAAAGCACAATAAAAGGAAAATCTCATAAATATCGAATAAGACACACTTCAGCTAACCCCACGAGCACCTTTGGTACCAACAACAATAACAACCATGCCAGAAAAACGAACAGAAGAAAAATAAAATAAAATAAAATAAAAAAGCAAAGCTACACACAAAACAGCTATCGACATCCCTAACATGCAATAAAAATCTCCAGAAGCAGCATCACAAAGTCACTGGCACGGTTTAAGTTAGGTTAAAACTAAAACAAGATGCGAAGAGAGGTGGTAAAGAAAGAAAAAGAATAATAATAACAAACAACAGCAGATAGGCAGCATTTAGGAAAATTCGTGAAATGGCGCGCGACTGTACCATTTTTCGTGAGCGATGATGCCAAGAATAGTTAACATACAAAATAATAGTAGTAGTAGTAGTGGTGGTAACTGTATGTGTGTAGTGTATGAAGAAGGTGGCAGCTACAGGTACGGCGAACATCTCAGTAGGCAAACAAACAAACAGACAACGAGAAAACATAACAAAGAAAAACGACCGGCGAATGTGCGCTTGTGTGAAGAAGAAGAAGAAGAACAAGCACTTGTAACCATGACCGGAGAAACGCGGGTAGTAGTGGTTCATTGAAAGTGGGAATCAGAATGAGAATGGGAATGGCACTGGGAATGGAAATTTCAAAACTTACATGGGAACGTTTGCACAAGCGAAACAATGACGACATGAAAAAGGCGGATGAGGAATAAAGATGTTGATAAGCAGACTGTAGAATGGCTATTATATGCAGAGATTGTGACGGTATGAGGAGACGTTGTAGTATGTGTGTATGTAAAAGGTGAAACGAAAAGAAATTGAAGTACATATGTATTAGATATGGAGGCGACGAACAACGCATCTAATTAGAAAAAGTCAAATTAAATGAGATAAAAGCTGGGCGTATGCGATGGAAGCAAAATGGGAAATAGCAGAAAGGAGAGACAATGCTGAGAAAAAGTAAACAGTGATCTTCAATATACATATACTGTTGATGATGTACGTTTGGATGTTTATAAGTAGTTATACATGCATATGTTTGTATGTATAAATAACAGAACAACGCTATACAAACAGTGGCTCTCAAATTGTGGCCCAATGTTTTATGGCCTACAATCGGTGGTAACCTTCTATTAATGTGTGATAAAAATATTGGTAAAAATGCATCTTTATTGAATCTTAGGGGCCGATGCTCGGTAAATTTATAGAAAAAAAGTCGATAAATCAAATTTCATACTAATGGAAAATGCTGGTAGCTTTTTTTGGATAATAATGTTGATGAATATATCGATATCGATAAATATAAATATCGATAATTCTAGCGAAAAAAAGTGTGAAACCTAATTTGTTACCCGCTGGCGGCAGCAAAATGGGTGCTGGTAGACTACCTAATCACACTTTTTTTCTAAAAATTCATAACATTCCCTTCTAGGAAAATCTAGCTAAACAGTTTCTTGTGAGTATAAATAAATATTTCGTGGAAATGGCTCGAAACTGAACATTTCTGCTTTTTGAATTAGCGTCATAAAGGATCCAACCGGAATGCAAAAGTCTAGAAATTTAATCTTCAAACTTTACTTTTATAAAAAAGTTAAGGTAAATTAAGTTATAGTAGCTCCTTTCGCCAGACTTTTAATGCAAACATATTAAGGATACCGTTTTTAGCTCGAATTTTCGATGACGCTCGAATGACAGTCGAAAATTTTTCACCAAAACCCGACAATGGTAGATAACATGTTCAATCCCTTTATACATTTGCACAGCTATGGCGATAGTCATTCGCTGGAATTCCCATCAGATAATGACCTGTGATGAGTAACACAACATCCTGAATGAAATTTTATACACCACTTCGCATTAGGTTGGTCTTTAAAATATGAAAATCATGGGACACCCCTTTATTTTGTTCTGCGTACAAAATTAAGACATCCATAAAAATTTTAAAAATAAAAAAATTTAAAATTCTCTAGCAGGGTTTGAAAAAACCTAATCTTTTTGATTGAAAAAATTAATTATTTTTAATAGGCAAAATTCGACCACCAAAAAATGTTTTCTAATTTTAAAATTTTCATGGATAAATTTACATTAATAAGTTTTAATATGCTGAGTTGTAGCTGGCCAAAGTCATAATTTTGCCGAATTTTTGTGAATTGTTTTTAAAAATTTTGAGTGAGATTTTGTGACCTTTGCAAGCAATTGTTCTATAGGTGACCAAAAAATGCTTTCAAATACTAGATTAATACATATTAGTGCTTTAGAAATATTAACCCTATAACCTAAGAGTTATACAAAGGAATAAAGCGAATTAAATATGATTGCTCACAACTAGTTTGTTGCTATTGCTTTTGGTTTGTTTTGTATTTTTTTTTTATTTGCACTTACCTCGTTGCTATCGTTTTTCTTGCCGCACGTTGCAACTTCTTGTAACACTTTTTTTTAACAGCAATATTGTGTGTTTGTAACCATGTTATTTTTATTTTTTTTTTTTCCTGTCTCTTGTTTCTATTTTTTTATAGTCACTGCCTTTATCAAAACCAGTTGTCATGGTTTTGACAAGCAAAGTTCTTTGCGGCTTCCAACTTTTGTTTGCTACTTGAATTTTAAGCGCTAAAACAAAGGAAGACCAAACGAAAAAGCCGAAAATACATGTAACCGCTTCTAAGCCATTTGTTTGTTTGCCAACAAAAATAAATATTAAAAACTAAGCAACTCAAACAACTCAAACATCGCTTTTGGCGCTCGACTGTTTAGAACAAGAAACAAAAAAGTTAAATTTAAACGAGAGCTTCTTCTTATAGCTTAGCGAATAATACATTCAGCTGCGCTAACATTAATTAGAATTTCTTCGTTTTTTTCGGTTTGTGTGCGCTGCTCCTTTTATTTGACTTTTAATTCGAGACATTAATTTACATTAAATGTTAAAAGCGTTAAGCGTGCTGCTGCTTTGCTAAGAAATGTAAATTTAGTATAATCTACCTTAAAACTTTGTTTTCACGAAAAAAAGGTGGAGTAAGTATAGTAAGCTATTTTAAAGTATGAAAATCAGCGGCCAACGCTGGGAATCTCCCACGCAACCTGTACAGCGCAACCGTCGCGGTTGAAAACACTTTTTCACACCGCTTCGAACTTTTTTTACCAAATACTCGATTAATTCTTGAGGCTCCCTTGTAGCAAAGTGCTGCTGAATTGTGAGTCAAATTGAAAATGATATGCGCAAGATACACACGTCTTGGCTTGCGTGAGTTTTGTAAATTAAATGTTGCTGTACAGATATATGGACATACATACATATATTTGTATAACTAAGTAGTTTTGGTGAAGAATACTCGAAGCAGTAACTCGCATCAGAAGTAATTTTAAAATGTTTTAAGTTGCCTTTAAAACCATATTTTATGATTCTATCCATGTTTTTTTTTTGTTTTTGTTGTGCGTGTATTTATACTTCAAGCTTTTATTGCTCGCTGACCATTAACTAAAACCCCCTAGCTAGCTTTTATTTTATGTACATATGTAAGTGACTCAACAGTGACTTCGTCAGCACACATCCATATATTTATACGTTACGCTTGAATAAATTTTCCTGCCCAACCATATCAACTTATTCACACACTCACTCCGTGTCTGCTTAGAATTCACCTTAACCTATGACCCTCCTATTTTTTTTTTACTGATTTGTTGACATTTTATTTGACGCGGAGTAATTCATCATTCGCTAAGTGAGTAAGAATTGATTGATTGAATGCTTAATTCTTGGTTAGTCTGATCAATTTTAGATTATCGAAGTTTTTTGAATAATACCTGCTTTTCACGCACGCCTAAGCCATCAGTGTGGCGTCACTTGCAATGCACAGGACTAGACTACGTACGTGCATATGTAAATGTATGTAAATACCCTGAACGCATTTATAGTCTGGCTCATTATGAGATTTGATTTATGACTGTCGGCTATGTATAGTTGTAGGCGCACAGGTTATTGTTGTAATTTCACTGAATGCCTCTAATGACTTGCTAGCGAAAGGATTTCTATTAACCAAGTAGCAGGTTAATGTGCAACTTTTGCATAGAACTCATTTATTTTAATGTTGAGCCTTTTTGTTTGAAATTCTTCTCTCTTTGTGTTCGAAACTAACAACTAAGTATCAGTTTTTGCAAAGAAAATGATTAAACTTGCTCCACATATTTATCTACTATACGTGGTAGACAGGAACGTCGCGACACTTTAAAGTACTGTCTGGTCTGGTTATGCAATTTTAAATATTTAGTTGTGCATTTTCTGCGAAATGGCTCTGAAAGATTCTGAAATTATCAGGCTATTAAAGAGCACCAGGAAAATCAGTAATTATATACATAGGCTTTTGGCGTATCCATCTATTTATCATTAAATCATTGCCTATACCTGACAGCCCCTATAATCTATCTATATATATAAAATTCAAATTATGTATGTACCTATAGACAAACTTGGCTCCTAAACGAATAAGCCGATCGTAACCAAATTTTACACACGCACTGGATATCTTCCAGGGATGGTCACAGGGTAAAAAATATTTTGATATATAAAGGGGGCGTGGCCCCAAAACGTGGACCCGGGTAACCTTAGGATGTATTTGTTTAATATGGGTATCAAATTAAAGCTGTTCATGAGTGCTTTAAGATTGAGCACTTTTCATATAGCTGGGTGACTAGGGTCTCGAGATATAGACCAAAACGTGGACCTGGGTAACCTTGGGTGTATTT